>NW_025335761.1:31409729-31500490 GCF_004798865.1 Varanus komodoensis
CACTGCATTCACAAGACGTGCAAAAAGTCAGGGAAGCATAAAGAAATAGTGTGTTCAGGAAGCATGTGGTGTGACTAATGAAGGACAGCAAGAGGTGTGGCTATCATGGGATGATAATTTCCCTTTGGTGCCTCTGTGAAACTGTAAATCTCTGTCTCTGTGGGACATGTTCATCTAGTTCTACATTTCTCAGGTTTATTTACACAGATGTTATTAAAAACTCTTCAGGTGCAAATTTGGTCAGGGAGGACAGAGGCAGCAGAAGCTGGAGGCTCTTTGACTTGATGAGGCTGCAGTTTATGTAAAAACCGCTCCCTTACCTACACCCGGATGTTTTGCACATGACTGTGTTGCCAGGTCCTCAGATTCCTGCATTTTTGGTGGAACACACACTGTCACTCCATCACAGCATGCTTCTCAATGTCTGTATGAAGCCACTGAGTGAGGCTACCCAAGGATCTGGAGTGAATCTAAAGTACAAAAATTTGGAGAAATATATTGCACATTTAATATAGAAAGAACCATTTCTCTGATGCCCTCCAATTTTTTCAGCTGAAAAAATGAAAATGTGTCTGTCTGCTCAAGCATTTTTAAATACTAAATTTTAAGTTGTCTTAACTGATTTTAGATTGATTGTTTTGCTGAATGAACAGTTTTAGTAGTTGTTATTTGTTTTCTTAATTGTTGGTACTCCTTTGTATTTGTTTTTATAATTTTGTAATCCATTTGAGAACACTTACAGATGAAGGAGTGGCTTAAACAATTTAAGCATGACTGGCTGGATGAATAACAATAAAAGTCATTACAATGTCTATGATGTTTTCCTGTTGGTCTTGCAGTATTCCTAATCAAGGTTTCAATTTCCTTTGCTTTCTTGGATCTTCTGGAAGAGGTCTCTTGTTTTTCCTCTTTTATTTCTATTTCTCTTCTATTCCTTTACACTGGTCATTGTAATAGCTTTTTTGTCTCTGTGTGATAGTCACTAAAAAGCTGTATTCTGTCACTTTTGCTTTTGCTTATCCCTATCTCCATGTACACTTTTTTCCCCTTTCGCAACAGGAATGATCATTTGGCAATCTTCCCTAATAATGTCTCTGCCTTCAGTCCAGAGTTCTTCTAATTCATGGTCAGTTGAGTTTAGTAATGCAGATCTATTCTTTGTGTGGACTTTCAGTTCCTCAGGAATGTTATTGAAATATTTTAAGCAGTATGTGTCTGTTAGCAATCTTTTTCAACTTTACTCATATATCAGAAATCAGAGTTCTTAGTCACTACCACAATCTGCTCCTGGGACTTGTTTGTCAGCAAGAATCAAGCTGCTCCATCTCTTGTTTCCAATTATACAGTCTATTTGATGTCTCTGATCTGTTGTCTGAAATATGTATTTGCAATAAACAGATGGTTGGCCTCACAGACTTCTTCAGTCAGTCTTCTCCCTCATTTCTGCTTCATGCACCAAATTCTCCTACAATATTGGATCCTTCAATGAGGGTGGATGCATCTTAGTCTGGTGTCTCAGCTTTGACCATTTCACCTTGGGTGACCGTATTAGGAGACCAGGTCAGTGAGAAAATCTGCCCTCCTGGCAGCATTGTTCTTCCCTTCTTTGTCTCTCTGCAGGGTGGAACAGGGGGAATAGTAAAACCAACACCCTACTTTACATTCAAGAATTTCACAGAATCTTTTCTTAAAAGTTTCAGTGACTAAACATGCTGTCATCCTACTCTAAGACCTTCTAGGAAAACTGTGAGTGGTTTCCTCTCTCTTCAGAAAACTGGTTAAATAAGAATGATTGATTAATTGAATCAAACCTGAACACATCTTTTGGAAAATTATTGAAGCCTGGATGATGTGGCTAGGAACAAAAATGGGCAGGCAGAGGGCAAAAGCAGATTTAACATTTATTTGTCCATGTGTTTTAACTTCTTCATGTTTCAAGTGATGGTGGGGAACTACACTTTAAATGAGAATGTGTGTGCAGAGTGTAGACTTCATCATGCTGTTCTGAATGCTTTTATCTCACCAAACTCATTTCCACTTACCTGATCTGAGAGAAAATTGCTTCAAGCACTGACACATAGAAATGTAAGAAGTACCTTTCTCTCCCCTGCACATTCATTTTTATGTCAAGACCAAGAGTGGACCAATCTCTGCAACTGCACCTTATGTGTAAGTATGCATGTCATGGAAACCCACTTTGGCGATAAACCAGGTGGCTTAGAGGTTGTTCGACAGCCTATCAGGCTCTCCATGGACTGTTCATCCACTTCTTCCCCCCTTTTATCCTTAATTTTCCCACAGTTATCCCAGGAGATTCTATAGCAGGACCAGCTTCCCCGTTACCTCCTCCCACTGAGATCACAAACCCATGCATTGCACGGATATTTGCATTAAAATAGCATTGATAATTTACAAGAGTTCCATGTGTGCAGAAATTGAGAGAATCAACTGGCAATGAACATTGATCCAAAGAAGATACAAATAGGATTTTTCTTCACTTTACTTCTCTTAGACAGCTGTTCAAAAAACTGGCCATCAAGAGAAAGCAAAAGTGTGAGAGCCCCTTGCTTGCAAAAAAGGGGGTAGTGAGATTTGTTGGCCCTTCATAGCAAAATCCTCATCTTTTTTTCCTCCTGACTGTGTTCAGAGTTCTAAAGATCTTGGACTTTTTCCTAAGATTGTTAACTGCAAAAGTGAATCCTGACCCCTTTTCTGAGGAAAAGGAATTTAAACAGCTAGTTGTCAAAAGTCCACATCTCCTTTAAAGGTTGACAGGGGCATATGGCTATATAAGGTGGAACTCTGCAGCCAAGAAATTAAAAGACGCTTGCTCCTGGGGAGGAAAGCTATGGCAAATCTAGACAGTATACTAAAAAGCAGAGACATCACCCTGCCAACAAAAGTGCGTATAGTCAAGGCTATGGTTTTCCCAGTTGCAATGTATGGCTGTGAAGCTGGACCATAAGGAAGGCTGAGCGCCGAAGGATTGAGGCCTTTGAATTGTGGTGCTGGAGGAGACTCCTGAGAGTCCCTTGGACTGCAAGGCGATCAAACCAGTCAGTCCTAGAGGAGATCAACCCTTCTGCTCTTTAGAAGGCCAGATACTGAAGATGAAACTCAGATACTTTGGCCACCTAATGAGAAGGAAGGACTCCCTAGAGAAGAGCCTAATGCTGGGAACAATAGATGGCAAAAGAAGAAGGGGACGACAGAGAATGAGGTGGCTAGATGGAGTCACTGAAGCAGATGGTGTGAGCTTAAGTGGACTTCTGGGGGGATAGTGGAAGACAGGAAGGCCTGGAGGAATTTTGTCCATGGAGTCGCGATGGGCCAGACATGACTTCATGACTAACAACAACAAGGTGGAACTGTGGCAAAAAAGAGAGATGTCCATTGATCAATGTTCTGGAGATCTCTTGTGTATCCCATCACCAAAAGAGGGTTTAGTTGCACAGGGCATGGAATGGGGCTTTTCCTGGGTCAACACCAAAGTCTCAAGGAAAGTTAACTGAGCTCATTCCAATGATTTTAGGCAGGCAGCAAACAGTTGCTTATTTCTAAGGTTTATTAATGGATTTAGGAAAAGACATAGATAAGGAAGAATGAGGAAAAATATGGGATAAGAGAATATTTAAAAACATGTCAATTAGAATTAAGAAAAATGTTTATAAATTAGTATGAAAATGGTATTTGATGCCAGTAAAATTATTTTATATGGATAAGAAATATTCTAGTTTATGTTGGAGATTAGGGCAAAAAATGGGTATCTATTTCCATATGTGGTGGGATTGTCAGTTTAAGAAATTTTGGATAATGAGTTTTAAAGAGATTAGTAAGATACTGAATTTAAAAATTGAAGCAGATCCTGAAATAGTATTACTGTTGATATTTTATGAAAAGAAATGAAAATTGAACATTAAAAAAATAATAATAAATTTGGTAACAGAAGCAAAATTGGTAACAGCAAAGAATTAGAAGGAGAAACAGGATCTTCACTTAACTGAATGGTATAAAGAAACTTGGAATATAGCTGTTAATGATGTGTGGAATTAAGATGAAAAAAGGACTGATAAAGAATAATGTTTTTAATGATATATGAAGTTTGTTTATTGAATATGTATTAATAAAAGGGAGAAGTATTATACCTTCAGTTGATGCAATGCAATTTTGGATGGAAGGGAGAACACCTGAAAGAGTGGGAAGTTGGATGTGGAAGGAAGGAAGATGAAAGAAATGAAGGTATAAATATTATATAGCCATAGACCCAGTGGTGGGGTGCACTTTGTGTTTTGTTTTGTTTTCTATATATAGGTTTTTCTGTATTCTGTGTTGTTCTTTTTAATTTTTATGATGTATTTATACTTTTATTGGTTTTTAATTATGTCATAAAGTTTTTGTAAAAAATTAAAAATTCTAAGGATTATTAGTCTCTCTACCGCTAAGAGCTCCCAGAGTTGACATGGCATGACATGCATATTAATCAAAATAATAAAACTAGGAATCATTTAAAAGCAGCAGAGACCAGATACGCACAAATTGAAGCAGTAGATATACAGAAGAAGCCATCTGTATCCAGTTCACCAGTGTCTAAGATGCCAGTTATACACATAGAAACTACTGCTTTGGATTTTTGTCACTCACCTGCAGGTGGACTTATTTTGATGTAAGTGCTTCTTCTTGGAATGTGATTCTAGAAAGAAGCAAACAAGCAAGCAAGCAAAGTTCCCCTCTGTGTTGCTAGCATATATCATTTTAATAGATATAAGATTTAGATTGTGGTTTTTTCCCCTTGGGAATGGTTGATATCACATGTTCACATTTTCTGGAGATCTGACATGGTCCATGGTTATTACAAAGGCGATCAAATTAATTTAAAAAATATTATCAAAAAGACTGCTTTTGGCTTGGTCTGGGCACTCTCCTTGTTGGGAAATCTGCTTGGAAATTGAGGTTTGGCAAAAGTAGTCTTGAATTCCTTGCTCCACATCATTTTTAGATACTTTACTCACTCCTGGAAGCTGCCTAATTTTGTGTGCTGCAGGTCACAGGGAGCATCTCAACAGCACCAACTTTTGCAGTCCTTGAATGTGCCTTCCAGATTGAGGAAGTTGCTGTGCCTAAAATACCTGTGTTCCTATCTCACATGTTATAGAAACATAGAAACAGAGCGAGTCAGAAGGCCATCTAGTCTGACCCCTGGCTCCAGCCAGCTCCACTCATGACATGCCTACCATGTGTATGTCCAATGCAGTTCATGTGCAACAGACTAGTGGCCAAAATAGCATCTGAGAGTCAATTCACCGTAAAGTTTCTAAACTAATGTAGTTTCAATTAAGCAATAAGTCTGTGCACACAAATCCAAGCCAGCCATCATTTTCACTTCAGATCCTTCTTAGAGCAATTTTGATACAATGCCATAGAAAAGATTCAAGAAGAGCCTTAGAAATATAGAGGTTAAAGTACGATGCTGTACATAGCGATATTATCACCTGAAAATCTGCCCTTTAGCATCTGTGAAGAGCAAAGGAAGATCTTTCATATTAAAAAGTGCTTTGCAAGATCTCTTGGTATTTTAATTAGAATACCTAGCAATTGAAAAATTGTAATTTGATTCTATTGAAATGGATTGATGAATGGGATTTATGTTAATTGTGATTATATTAGGTCTCATTGAGTTCAGTGGTTCTTGTGTAAGCATGTCATATTTTGGATACATCATAAAAAGGTAACATTCACTGGAGAAGATGATACTGCTAGGGAAAGTTGCAGATAGAAGAACAAAGTAGAAGACCAAATATGAAATGGAGCAATTCTGTAAAGGAAGCCACAGCCTGAAGTTTACAAGAGCTGAACAGAGCTATCAAGGGCAAGACATTTTGGGGAGCACATCTTCACAGGTTTCCCATAAGTCAGAGTTGACTTGAAAGTGTGTAACAACAGCAAACATAACTAAGTCTGCATGCAACACCTGGAATTGCAACCCATTGCAACCTCATATGAGACATGAGTGTTCTTAAACCTGTTGGAAACAGTGACCACAATGACATCAGATTTAATATATCTTTAAGCGGAAAGTTGCCAAGAAATTCCAACGCAGTCAGGCTTAACTTCAAAAAAGGAAACTTCTCTAAAATGAGGGTACAAAAGAAGTTGAAAGGAGAAATCAGGAGGATTAAACATATGTAAAATGTTTAGAAGTTATGCAAAATCACAATACAGAAGATCAGCTAGAATGTATACCATAGATAAAGAAAGGCAACATCAAGTCCAAGACATCATCAGCATGGTCAGTGAGCAGGGTCAAGGAATCTGTTAGAGAAAGAAGGCTTCCTTCATAAAGGAAGCAAGGAGAACAAAAAGGAAAAGGAACTTGCACAAAGCAAATGCAAGCTAACAATAAGAGGCACAAATGCATTCTGAATTGCATATTGCTAACACCGTCAATGCCAACAGTAAAGAATTATTTAAATATATGAGAAACAGGAAAACAGCTAGGAAGCCATTTTGGCCATTGGATATCAACCAAATTAAAGGAGTTCTAAGGAGGGTAAGGAGACTGCACAGAAGTTGATGAATTCGTCATCACTATAGAAGATGGAGAGCAGATACCTCTGCCTGAACTGATGCTTTCATAAAGGGAGATTGTGGAACCAAGAGGAGTACTTCTGTCAAAAGACAAAGTTCTTGAACTTATGAACAATTGAAAGCTAGTATTCAAGCTGGTACCAAGCTGGTATTCATCTAGCGTTCTGAAAGAACTTCAGTGTGAAATAGCATATCTTCTAACAAAAGTATGTAACAAGTCCCTACAATCAGCATCTGTACTGGAAGACTGAAGAATGACCAATGTAATGTTTAAAAATGGAGCCTGGGAGGATCATGGAAATTACAAGCCATTTAGCTAAAAGCATTATTAAATTGATCAAAAGTATTATTAAAGATAAAATTAGTAAATACATAGAAGGATAAGCTCTGCTGAAAGAGAATCAACATGGCTTCTGCTAAGATAAATCCTTCCTCATCAACCTTTTAGAGTTCTTTGTATGTCAGTAAACTTGAAGAGAGGTATGATCTGGTAGACACTGTTTACCTAAGACTTCCAAAGAGCCTTTGACAAAGTCCTTCACCAAAGCCTGTTGAACAATTTTAGCAGTCATGGAATAAGAGGGGGATTATTCTTATGGATCAGTAACTGATTGAAGAACTGAAAGCAGAGTGCAAAGAAATCATTTCAATGAAAGCATGTAAATGTTGGAGTTCTACATAGATATGTTGATGTGAACCGTGCCGAGGCTATGTAGCAATGGGGATGGCATATAAACACTTTAAATAAATAAATAAATAAATAAATGTATTGGATCCAAAGCTTGTTAATTTGTTCATAAATGATCTGAAATTAGGAGTGAACAGTGAGGTAGCCAATTACACTTATGACACCAAATTATTTATGATGATTAAAAGAAAAAAAGATTATAAAATTATCAAAAGAATCTCTCCAGACTAGGAGAACAGGCATCCAAATGCCAAATGTTCTTCAGCATAAGCAAGAATAAGCAAACACATGTAAAAATAAATCCCAATTTCACTTGGCATCCTGGTATAAGCCAACAGGTCTGAGTTAGTGATGGCTGACCAAGGAGGAAATTTTGGGGTTGTGGTAGACAGTGAAATAAGAATATTGATCCAGTGTGCAGATGCTGTGAAAAGGGCAAAGTCTACATTAGGCTTCATTAATAAAACTGCCAATATCATGCTACAGTTTTACAAATTTGTCCTGCATTTGGAATACTATGTAAAGCTCTGGTTGCTGCTTCTAACAAATGGTTATTATCAAGTAGGAAAATGTGTAACTAAATGATCAAGGGCCTGGAAACACTTCCATATGCAAAAGAGTTACAACATCTGGGAAAGCTTAGCTTAGAGAAAGGGTGAGAAGGAAGAAGAAAGATAGAAGTGTGCAAAATTATGCATGGAGAGGTTAGAGCAGATAAGGAGATGTTTTTCTCACTCTCTCATAATATTAGAACATGGGGCCATCCCATGAAGATTATACATGGGAGATACAGGACATAGTGCCTTCAGGACACAGTGCATAATTCAACAGGGCACTTCACTTCCACAAAATGTAGCGATAGCCACCAATTTGGATGGCATTAAAGAGGGTTAGACAAATTCATGGAGTATGAGGCTATCAGTGGGTACTGGTTTTGATGGTTATCTGCTACCTCAAGTGCCTGAAGCAATATGACTGTGTGCAGTGCTTCCTGGGGAACATGAGTAGGATGTTGCCACTGCACTCATGTCCTACTTGTGGGTTGCCCATGGGAAACTGGATGGCCAGTGGGTGAACAGAATACTGGACCAGCAATCCTAGTTTCCACCTTTTTCCTTCCTTCCACTGGGTGCTCATAATCATCTGAGTTGGAAGGGTTATGGGCAGTGACAATGGAGAACATCATCATACTAGATGTCTTCATCTAACAAGCAGTAGTTTCAAATTATTTTTCTAATGCATACAAATCTTAGAATTCTGAAATATGCTCCAATTTTATCACTGAATTTTAGTATTTTATTATATTTCAGCATTCTTCCTTGAGATTTAGATCTTTGAAATAGTTGTAATGCTACTTTGAGGTTTTCATGACAACATAAATATTTAGTCAGTAGAGCTTTGTTGTAGTCTTCTAGAGCTTCCTTGTTTGAAACAATAGTATAATTTTTGATTGGTATCACACTGAGCCAGGATAGATCCAATATTTTTAATATTACACCATCAAGTAATGTAATAGACTCCATTAGCTCCAGAATCTTATGCATATCTTCTCAGAAGTACATCCCATTGAATTCAATGAGGATTACTTTCATGTGAATGGAAGATTACAGATAGAAATATTATTATATTAAGCAGTTTATAAATATTATACACAAATAAATATTGAAAATATAATATTAAATATAAATTAGCATGCATTCATGTTATATTATGACTTAATGATTTAAGTAATTCCTTTTAATGATATATTTTACATAAATTATATTTGTGTGTTTGTGTGTATTGAAAGGAAGCAATGAAAAAGAAGAAAAGGAAAACACAGTGTGTTACATGTGATTCTATAGAAAACTTCCTGTCAGCCTAGAGGTTGTACAAACTGTGTTCCTCTACTGGACATCCTAAAGATCATTTTAGTTGCCCAAATCCCAGTTTGTTTGTGCAGTCATGTACCTTGTCTAATAGTGGAAAATTTGCAACTGGAAAACTCTTTCCTGTTTTCTTTCAGCCTCAGGACAAAGGTCTTAGGGGAAGCTAAATTCTGCAACTTCCCCCAAGCGTGTATAGGTACTCTGAGTTGGTATTCTTGCAATCAAATGGCTCCGTTTTCTCACCAAAGCCTACTAAGTAATCTTTGGTACAGGAAACACCTGTTTCAGGGGGAAACCACATCCTATGATAAGGGTTTCTCTACATCAAAACATTTTATCAGGATTATGAACTATTGATAAGAAGTGTTTTGTCACAGATATATGACATAATCTAATTACTACAAGTTTTAATGAATTTATTCTAAAAACACACCACAGATTTAATTTTATTTGAATTCCATGGAGTTTTAGATGATTCAACTAATGCCTGAAATGACCTGTTAGAGATGCTGGCATGGACTGGTTCACATATGCATTTTTGTCACTTGACTAGCATCTAGTGGTGACTTGCATATATGAATCAACCATTCCTGATCTGAGACCACAAAGAGCTTTCCTATTGCCTTATATCTTCCCAAACCCAATCTTTTTCCATGGGCTTAGTTTACATAATTCAGCTACTAATTTAAGTGATAAGAAATAAAGTGATATAGATACATTTATGAACTAGGACGTCGTCTTTGCTTCATCAACTTCAGCAACAAAAAGAGCAAACTGTGTCCAAAGACAATGTTATTTGTTTATAAAATATGGCAGACAATCCTTTGAAAGGAAAAATTCAGCATTTCAACTACACTGATATTATGTGCCCATTGTCGTCAATCAAAGCATGCTACTGATTTCTCATTATTTTCAGTTGCATATCCAATTATGCACAAATAAATTTCACTCTCCAATTTCATGCCCTGGACTAAAATTAATCACAAATAAATCAGTATTGCCCTTGATTGCCTTTGTCCTCTTCCAGACGGGGAGACTTAATGCTAATACTACACTGGCTTACACCCATCATTTGAATCAAAATGCACTACCTTTCAAAATGTTTTTTTTTTTTTTTCAAAAGAGTTCAACCTCTTCCAAGCAGCAACAGACTTATCTTCAAATCCAAGTATGTGCAGAGCCTGCATGGACCTTTTCGGGAACTTTGAAAGTCAGGAAGCTGAACTATAGAAATGGCTGGTAATATTCCAAGGTTTATTAATTCCATGTCAGAGATATCAGATATTCTTGTATCCTTTGCAAATCACCTTTTCATACAAAAAAGGCAACAGCTTATTCACAAGCACATCAAAGGCTCGTGCATGACTCACATCTACTAAATAAACACTAATGCCCAATGGCAGTAATACAGCTATTTATATTCACTGCTTGATTTAACCAGTAGAATTCCTTTAATATAATAATAAGCATGAGCGCTTTGTTGCAAAAAAACAAGACTTGTGTGTTAGTGGTATTCAGGGCTGTTCTTAACACCATATCAGTTTCTGACATTGGTTGGCTAGAGCATCTTAGATACGCTGATTGTCTTTCCATAATGACAAAATAGAGCACTTAAATTTAGATTAAGTCTTTGGAGGCTGGCAAACACATACTGTTTGACTGCAATTTATATATTTATCTGTGTTTATTCTCTCTCTCTCTCTCTCTCTCTCTCTCTCTCTCTCTCTCTCTCTCTCTCGTGTGTGTGTGTGTGTGTGTGTGTGTGTGTGTGTGTAATGACTATGAGCCTGGAATTATTCATTTGAAAGATAAATCATACTTCTCCCTTTGGGCTTGGTATCAAAAAGGAACAGTATAAGTCACACAGTACTCCTTGTTGAAATTGTGTTATTCACAATATTTGTGGTCCACCAGCTTCTTCTAGCAGTGCATCCTGCATTTCTCTGTGCTATTCATCATGCATGGGAACACTAGACCACATTTTCTTATCTTCTATTCATTATTTTTCTCAAGCAAGTAGCATCTTTCTCCTCATGTGAATGCATGAACATTTATAAACATTGTTTCTTTTATAGAAGGAGTTTACAAAGGTTGTAGGTTACTGTTAGTAAATTTCCGGCTACACGATTCTTCCCAGATACTGTGAAATCCTGCAGACATTGCATGAAGTATGGTCGACTGGGGATTTAGCTTCTTCCCCCAACCTTCACCTGCATCTAGTTTTTAGCTTTTCTCATCATTTACATCCATGTGACCCATTCGTAATGCTTAATCTGATTTGGATAAAGACTTTGCTTGGATGGTACAGTATGCCATAAAATAGCAGAATTCTATTTCCTACTATTGCTGATAAGGGCCGATTCAGCTCAGACTTGTGCTTTGACTTATTTGCTGATTTGCTTGATAAATAGCAAAGCTTAAGGCCCTGAAGGAAGATGGATGCATGTAGAGCTAGAATAACAATGAAGAATATTTAGGCATTAAGTACAGGAACCTTCTTTGAAAACTACACACATTGTTATCTGATTTGAAAGCTTTGAAAGATGCGAGCTTATTTCACCACCCCCTCAATATTTGTTAAGAAAAAAATTATAAGAGCTATCACCATTACACACAATATTTTAAGGTTTAGCACATATCTCCCCAAATCATGATAAAGGTGATTTCTGTAGTTATTTGGGGGCAAGGGGAAAAAGGTGTATGCATTTGAAAGATTGAGTTATCTGCTTGATAATGCCTGAGAGATACTCCCTATAATTCTCCTGTCCTTCTCTAAACAGCATCTGTTGATTCTGACCTACTTTGCTGAAGATAGATTTGACACCATAATACAGTCTTTCATAACATGTTTAAACAGCAGCCCATATGAATTCTAGAAATAGCTGCCTTGATTCACAGCAACTGTATCTCAGGGAATGGTGTCTCCTAGGTACAATTCCTTGCATGATATATATGGAACCCTGACACTACTATCACTGCCTTACGTTCACACTATCTCATGTTGCTGGACTGTGTCCGTACAAAATGGGCTATCACTGGAGGATTTCAGGACCTCAGGTATACTTGGAAAAGAGAATTTCAAAATTTCTCAGCTGGACAGGAAGAATGTACTCTGTTCAATGACTTGTAAGTAAATAAGCAGTATTTGATTTTATATTATTTGTTTCTTATTTTCAAACAATGACATATATATTTATATGAATATGCATTCAGGACGCCTAAAACATTTTGTCTCTTGAAGCAATTGACAAAATGGCACCTCTTCATTCCACATTCAGAAGCTGACCAGAGTCTTACTTCAGCAGTAGTGAGGGGACAACATCCTCTAACACATTGGAGGGCAATAAGCTCGCTTCAGTGGTACAGGCCAATACCCTCCGCACTTCTATATGTGCTGCATGAACTGGCTGCTTCACTTCACCAAATAGGAGGGCCATCTCTAATTTGTAAGGCAAAGTTGGAAGGAAAAAAAAGCAAGTCCTTGCTCCAGTGATGTTGAAGGTATGGAACGATAGCTGCCCACAAAAATTGAACATTCCTCATATATCCAAACCTGCAAAACTAATTTGACCAAAAACTACAGTAGGGCTGAAGAAAAATGAATGTGTGAACCCTGAGCAATGAACCCTTTGGTTGTTGCAGGAAAATGTTTGAATGACTGACATAAAAACAAGAACCAAAACAAATCCAGATTACAGAGAGTGAGTCAGAGAGAGAGAGACCAATTGAACTCCACAGATACCTGACAACGTGTGGAATAACACTCCTAGGTATGGATCATCAGATTTCCCAGCTTTCTTCCATATGATCCTCTGTACTATACCCCTTTTCTATTATTCTGTGCTCATGGATGCCTGAACAATTTGTATGAATAGAGCTAGTCTCTACTGCTTCTGTCTCTACTGTTCTCCATTGAAAATAAGAGTGGCTGTGATGAACAAAGCCTAAGGAAGGCTGGGGGGTTTTAGGCTAGCTGGCTGTAGTGAGCAGAGCAGGCCTCAGGGTATGGTTGGTCACCTGCAGAGGGCCAAAACCCAGGAAACCCCCATTGGCAAAAGTCCCCTGGAGCAGCTTCACCTCTTTGCCCTTGCAACTTGTTCACCTGTCCCTTGCTCTGGCCCAGACAGCAGTGGGAGTGAGGAGGAGGGCTGTGGGTGCCAGCTCTTGCTTGCTCACTGGCTGTCTTCCTACTAAGCAAGGAAGTGGCAGCTGTGCAACAGAAAGGAGGAGGAGCACGAGCAGCTGGTGATGGTGGCAGTGGATGGGTTCAAAATGCCCCTTCTCCAGAGGGGTATGTCAGTGTGGAGAAGGAGGCCCAGCTATCCCCAGATTCAGCATTCCCAGCTAACCAGTTTGGATTCTGAGGAGTATGAGTTGGCAGATAACCCCGAACTGTCAAGGTTACCAAACAAGGTTACTCAGCACCTGAGATCCAAACCATCATGGGAAAGGGGCTCACTGTGGAACAGGGAGGAGGAGGAGGAAAGGGGGAATTCTTTGACCCTGTAAAAAGTTGATAAACTAAATGAGTGCCAGCTAAGTAACATGAAGTGCTCTTGCCGTTTGGCCCTCAAACATCATGAACCATACTGAAGGTGGAGCTTCAGAAAGGGGGCAAAGGAAGGAATCATTTCGGTCTGGGTTCAACTCTTCTCAAAGGGAGAAGCTACTCCCACTTATTGTAAAGAATTGTTACTTTGATGTTTGCTGCTTGCAAACCTGTTGAGCTCCACATGTATTATCTGTATGACACGTGGTCTCTCTTTTCTGCCCTAATGTCAATCAGAGCTATAACTTCATTCATTGGCTAAAAAGGTGAACAGTGGGAACAGGTTTCTTTCTCTCAGAAGAATTGGATGAAATAGCGCCTGGAGATTTTGTCTAACATCTCAGCTCTTAAGCACCGTTGATGAAATGATCTTCCCACTGAGGTCCACATTGGCCCAAATTGCCTTTTCAGCACTAGGCTAAGAATGCCTTTTGATCCTGGGCTTTTCATGAAACATACCAGCTGTTTCAACAGAGCTGCTGTTGGTGGTGGTTTGAACTGTTTAAAGGATGTTAAATTTTGTATATTGACATTTATGCTATATTTTTATTATTTGTATTTTATACCATGTTTTAATTGTATTTTACTATTGAATCTGTGTTTTGTCATTTATTAAGAAACATCTAAAGAACTTTGGCTATTGAGTGGTGGAGAATGAAATGAAAGAAACAAAGAATAAAAAGACTAGAAACATGTGGGCTTTTAAAAAAATCAAACCTGGAAGTCAGAGCTAGATAGGCTGCTGGGACAATATGGCCTAGAATGCTGATGCACCCCAAATATGGTAGGTGGGGAGCTGCAGCCTACTTACCCCACAGCTTAATCAGACCATGATGATGACTAAGATAGCAACAGATGTGGTAGTCGCCAAATTATTTAATAAAGGTCGTCCTTGGGAGCAAAAGACAAGGCTCCATTCGCAACACATGAAGAAACTTGCTGGGGTTCCCTATTGCATGGAAAGCTAAGCATAATGATGCATAGACCCCCCCCCCTGCAGGCATCTCACACAACATGCAGTCCTGGAATGTGCTCTCTCGCCGCCTGAAATGGGGGACAGCATGTGCAGCTGTCTCGTCACACCCTTTGCTAGCACTGCATCACGCCCACTTCTCCATCATCTTTCCCCATCGTGCTCATTTCCACTAACCTTTGTTGAGAAGCCGTGGTGAGAGCCATGCAACCACTTTTCGTGGCTCCACAGTTCTCAGCAGAGCCAACAGCAGCGGCAAACATAAGGGGTGCACATGATGAGAAAAGCAGAGGCTGCTCAAAGAGCCTCACCAGCTGCCCTCTCTGTGGCATATGCCATGAAAGGAGGGCAGCTGGTGGGTCTCCAGAAAATTGATGGAGGCAGTGGGGCAGCAGCAGCAGGGACGGGGTCCTGGTGGGGGGGGGGGCACAGCATAATTTGCCACTCCCCATGTTCCACGACCTGTTGTGGGTGTCTCACCCTGCTTCAGTGGGGTGAGCTGGCCCTGGAACATGCAAGCCTGGTATGGTGCATGATGTTGAGGACCAATAAGCCCTTAACATCATGAGTCACAGGGCTGGAAGAGGCCAAGAAGGCCATTGGATTCCAACTCCTGCTCAGTGCAGGACACCATGTTAAACCATCCCTCTCGGGTGGCTGTCCAGCTGCATCTGGAAGTCCCAGCTGGTGAGCCCTGGGTTACTCTAGCCTGCTCAGCTGATGGCACCAGGACTGTTTGCCACTGCCCTGATCACTCTCTCTGAGTGATCATTCAGGGTTGTGCTGGACTGTGGGGTCCTGGACTGTGTTCTTGAGGTCCAACACTTTGTGCACAGAACTCTGGCCCCTATGCTTTCTTTTAGTTCTGGCTTATTCTGTACTGTTTAGCTCTTCCTCCTTAACTGCTTTTAGGTCTGCAATAACTTTTTCTGTTTGGAAAGCAATGCTGAATGGTAGAAGGGTTCTAAGGTGTTAATTTGCAACAGATGGTGCCCAGTGACTCGGGTGAAGCAGCAGCAGACACGAGGAAAAACTGATAGTTTACCCTCCTCACTCAGGTTTGATTAATGAACCAGAAGAATTTGCCAAGCTCCAAGAAAGGAGACCCAAAGGAGTTATGGTGCATAACTTTTTCTTTTGTGATTTCCCTTTTTCAATTAAGTTTGACATTTTTGAGAGTGTGCTTGGCTACAGACCATTAATCTGTGCTTGGAAGCCAAAAAGGAGAAAATACTTGCATGGAATAAAAAGAACGAATGAACATTGAAATGCCATGTTGAATATATTATACTGTGTTGTTTAGGTCACCGCATTGTGGGTTCATGCACAAGTCAAGTTTGAGCAATTAAAAAGCTTCAAGCAGATACTATTAGGCAAATATATCTCCAAATCCTCCAAACTCATTTTCCCACTATGCCACATACTTTCAAGAGTTTATCAAATTTCAAAAATCCCAAACTATTCTTGAGTCAACAGCAAATTCCTCTGTCAAAGACAATTAAGAACACAAGCATACATTTTTAGGCTGAGAATAGTTGCTTGAAAACTGAAAGGTCTGACAAAACTAGACTATATTTTCTAGACAATTGTGCATAAGGAGCAACAACACAAGTGACTGTTAATATTAACATCTCTTAATGTTGTGGTGGAACTAGCTAGCCTAATTCATCAGTGATAGAGCTGTTGTTTGACTGAAAATGGGGCTGCAGCCTTGGTGAAAACCTGCACAAAGTGCTGCTCTCTGTTGGTTTACTGGTAGTTTTCAATGTGGGAAGAGTAATCTAAAGACAGATCTCCAGCTCTGAGAATGGAGCACTTTTCCAACCATGGTGTGGAAATTCAAAGAATCCTGTGATCTCCAAGATGCTATCTAGATGGGGCCGCAGGATTGCTCCATAAATGGCCAAAAATGGCTAAAAATGCTTGGCTAAAAATTTCAGCCCATCTGTCATTTACATGTACTGGTTGTAGTTCTGCTCTCAAGGACAACAGAAAACTTCTGTTCCATTTTCTATATTTGAAGATAGCTCTCTTGTCTTCCCTTAATCTTCTCTTCTCCTGGCTAAACATATCCAGCTCTTTCAATCATTCCTCATGAGACTTACTTTCCAAACCCCTCACCATCCTCATTGCTCCAGTTTGTCTATTGTAAAAGTGTTAGCTGCACTTCTAGAAACTAGTTTCATTTTTTCCAAGTGCTGTTTGAAACTAGCAAAACAATGGAAAACAGAAGAAATGAGCATGTGGGCTGCTTTCAAGGATGGGTCCCCATTGTTGCCTCCAAAACTCTGAAAAACTGCCATCATACAGCCTCAGAGAAGTACTAAACACTCCATGGGATCTTTATTGAAAACACCAGCAAAAGAACTAGAAAAGCTGAAGTATTTGTGCAAAAGCAGAAATAACTTGTCAATCTGCACATAAAGCACCTACTTCAAAATGTGGTCACGATATGCTTTCAAGTATGCAGACTTGTTTACCTTCTTCATGTATAATTCATACAAAGTTATCAGCAAAGTTATACTATTCCATTCCAATGCACTGTTATAGATCTGAAATGCAGGCTGGGCTTAGTTAAAGACTTTTCAGATTTTTTTTCTTTAAAATGTCCACACCAAGAAATCCAGCGTGCTTCTGTGTTTTCGCAGTTCCATTTGTTTGTACAGTTCCATTTGTTAAGGCTGAGCCTGCATGTAGGCATTAGGCCATCTGGGTGTGTGAGCCATGCCTGCCTGGGGTTCAGGGCCAAAGTAGAACCTCCAGTAATTGGGTGGAACAGGTTCAGCTGAGTATTGGTGATGGACTAGTAGGCATCAACTAGGCAGATAGTTCCCAGAAAGCTCAAGATTGGCTAGTAGGGTTCACTTCTGATTTGCTAAGTGCATTGGGAATAAAACCAGTGGTGTAAAATGTCAGCTGCTTCACAAGCTTTCACTTTGCCCTGCCAAATATTGCTCTGAAGCTTCACTTTGCAAGGTCGTGTTCTATTGAAGAGCCATGCTACTGATACCTATGACAGGTTTAGTCTGTTTTGTTGCTTTGCCCTATAAGTATTGTTCCCAAACATTGCTCTAGTTCCTTTATATGTTATTCCCTTTCTCTTTAATAAATGAATTTACCACCTGTCATATTTGAATGTGTGTGCTTTCTTCCAGTTGGCCTTGGTACCAAGTCCAGAGCTGCTTCTTGGCTAGTTCTATGGTTGAATGCTTCAGGCCAGGGCTTTGAAACAGTGAGTGCTGGCCTGAACTCTTACTTCATAAGCCTTAGTATTATAAGGTCTGAAAGTCCCCAGACTAAGGATGAGTTGGGTGTAAGAGGTGGTGACAGCTACCTTTCTAGGCTGGTATTCAGTCCAAGCAATATATTATCCCTACCTACACTGCTGGGGGTTCTGTCCCCCCTCCACAGTTCACAAAAAGCAAACATTGCAAACATTACCAATTTTATGCTTCAAACAATGTGTTTAATTTCATTGTTGAATAGGCACAATGCCAAGTTGGTTTACCAACCGTTTCCACAACTTACTACACTGAAATTGTGGTCCTCTGTGAATCAGTTCTGATGTGTAAATTAAATACTTTGGAATGAAAATGTGTATCTCTATAAAGAGAGATAATTCACACATATCTCAGAGCCATTTCTAAAAGCACCAGGAATGGTGGGCCCCAGTGTTCTTGGACCTATCATGGATGATTTCTGCATTAGTTAGCCAGCACAGCAAATCTAGACAGATTCTAGACAGCTGTAGAAAAATGCTGCATCCCACTTCTGACCTCACAAACTTGCTCTGACTCTTACTGGGACTCCAAACTAGGAGCTGTGACTTTGGACTTGGAATGCCATCCAACTTGGTGAAGAAAGAACTGTGCCTGCTGAGGCTCTCAGGCTTTTGGGAATGAGCAGTGGAGAAGACAATCTCTACCAACATACACAGTATCCTAGTGGTACCTCAGTCTCCTTTCCTCTTGATTTGTGGTGCTACATTTACATGTCTGAAGGCTGCAATGGTAGGGAACATTCCTTGAATGACTTCCTCACCACGTGTAGGATGTCCATAATCTTCCAAGTTAGGCGCACTATGGGAAACCTGATCAAATTGTGCCCCCAGGAAATCAGTCTTCAACAGAATACAGCTAAACTTTACACCTTTGGATTAACTGCAATGTGAATTTATGGCAGCAAAACTTTTCAAGAACCTTAAAAATCACATATTTGGTCCTTCCTTAAACTGTGATTTTAAAACAAAATTCCAAGAAGGTCTATTCCTAAGCACAAAACAATACGCACAGAGTACAGAAACCCTAGTTTCCAACTCCATGAATAAATATCCACAGTTCAAGCAGAACAGAATTTGAAGCAAAATCTAAATAATCATTTTCTTCAGAGCACTACTGAAGAGCATCCTGGAGTGAAGAATCCAGATGCCCATTTTTTCATAATCAATGGAAAGGCCATGATTCCCATTTTCATGCATGGTGTTGATTTTAAAGGAATTTAGCAGAAAAATATACAACCACAGAGGCTGACTTGCCATCTATATGCTAGGTTGATTGCTGGCTAATAGACTAGGATTCCTCTTGATGTGTCATCAGTTACAATTAATAAAATCAGGTGGTCTCCCGAGACCTGGGAATTTCTCATGAGTATTTAGAATGAGGTACCCATGAGAGTTTAGGGGAGAAATCAGAGGGACATTTCTGCAGAGAAATCTGCAATTTCAATGAATAGACAGAAGTGAAGATAAAGCCAGAGTAAGCTGAAAACTGGGAGGCAGCCTGGGATGAAATCACCCTGAAATCACCCTGCACAAGGCAAAATCTCTGGTTATGTGTTGTTACTTTCCAATATGTTCAATATTTTCAGTCATTTATTACCTAGTTATATTGCCCAATAACCAAAGTTTTTCAGGCAGTTTACAAAGATGAAAAAAAACTTAAAGATACAATATTGTACATAGTACACAAACTAGTTACATATAAACATATTAACAGACAACATACACAAATTCAATGTTCAACAAGAAATCCAAGGTTCTGATTAAATGCATTTCCATATGCTGTTCAGAGCCTGAAAATACAGGAAGATCTTAACCTGAAAAAAGCTTGAAAAATTATTCCTTAATGGGGCTACCACAAAAAAGGTCCTTTCCATGTAGGAGACACCTGAAGGAGGGTCTTAGGTGATGAATGTAATATTTAGGTAGATTTAAATAAAGAGTGCAAAGATTGCAAAGGCATCCTCAGTTTCTAATGTTCTCTTGTCCAAAGGAAACTAACTCTTTTCAAGGGGCAGCGCTCTTTGTTTACCTTTGTTTATAAACTTAGAATCACTGGTCAACTGACTCCAGATAGTAGAGATTGCATAAACCGCAACATAGCAAAATATGATGGACAGGACTGAAAAAAACAGCAATTCTAGAAACATGGGTGCAAACTGTTCAAGTTTAGACAGAAAAAAACCCCCACAGCTCCCAGCTGGGCTTGATGGTGCAATGCTGGGAGTTGTATGCTTTTTTTTCCTGCCCAGACTTGCTCAGGCTTCTGGTTTAAATGTGTGCACCAGCTATTAGCTCAGAAGGGGCAGTTCAGGGTGGTCTTCACTACAGTATGATGTAGAGTGCAACATAGCCTGGAAAACTATAAATAAATGAATTGTGTGAACCTAGTGGAGACTGGTGGCTTCAGTGCCAGTATGGCAGAATATCCAGTTTGGCTTATATTCTGGGGTTTTTAGGGAGCTATCCTTGGTGCTGAAGCCCACCCCACAATGCATTGGAACCATGGAATCTCAAAAGTAAAGCCACTCATTGCAATCACAGACCTGAAGGAAAGCATGCCTGAGCATTAATCGTTTCCGCTAGGTAACCATGAGCACAACCATCAGGTAATGAACACGCAGTGGCATTTTGGAAATATAGCCAGGAATGCTCTGGCTTGGCACAAAAGCCTCAAGACTCCTGTCTTGAAGTTCTGTCAGAGCTGAACTGAGATATCTGACAAAGATATCTGAGATATTGAGATACTGAGATATCTGAAAAACTGAGATATATGACAAAGAAAATTTTGAGAAGTATCCAAAAGCTACTGCAAGCTTTAGCAAAAGTACAAGTTGAAGGTATAATTCTAGGAAGTGAGAATCTCCAAGAACAAAGCAAGCTAATGGTAAAGAAGCCTCTAGTAACTGAGAAACCAATTGCTATTAATCATTGACAATTAATCATTTGAAATAATCTAAGTGAGTAACTGATTAACTCAGTCGATTGTCTGGATTGAATTACTGGTTGACTGTAAATGCACTTTGCTATAAAAGAATGCTAATAAAAGTGGTTCCTGTGACTTGGAGGGACCCACCCAAGCAAGAGATCTCCCATAAGCTCCCGTTGCTTTTTTACGTAAATAAATGATGAAGCCTTATCTCTCTTCCCAGAAGTCTTGTCCACATGCACAAGAGGGGGAGAAGGAACCAAAAGTAAGTGCATGTGTTTTCTGACAAGAGGTACAGGAGTAGGCCCCTTCTTTCTATTAAAAAATCGGTTTCTTTCAACATTATCTTTATAACGTTATCTGATGCTTCAAAATGGTGTCCTGCAATTCTCAGTAGTATATCCAGCCAATCAGACATATTGACAAAAGGAGGCCCTGAATGAAAATGCGATTTCACTGTAATAAATATTTCTGCACAAAATCAAATGTAGACCACCACAAATGCTCCTTTTTCAAAGGGCAGGGAAAGCAAAAATTGAATGAAGACTATTCTATTTAAGTAAAAAGGAAAGGGGAGGGGGGAAGTCTACTAAGAGTATTATGACCATAAGATGCTAGGAGCCCTGAGATCACCAAGGAAAAGAGTCAAGGGCTCACTTCTTTTAAATCACCACCTTTGACTTCTTCTAGCAGTTCTTGAAATATCACCTCTGCACCATCTTTTATGACATCTCCAAGCAATCACAGAACACAATGCTAGTCCAACAACAGTGCTCCGGGGTCCTTTCAGAAGAGTATATTGGATTTTGCCTGCAACTGATTTGAAGGAACGGGGAAGAAATCCTGAAAAGACAAATTACAGACTTGGGAGGCTGAAGACTTCTGACCTTGATGCCAGAGGATGGCAGCCTACTTTCATAATGTAATGGAAGCAACAATTTGGTGTGTGATGGAGGAAACAGGGAAGAGCTCATGAAGTTAGAATCTGGGGTAGGAGGCCTGGGAGCTGTATGCTGTACGCGTTCCATCATGCAACGTCTGCTAAAGGAAAACAAACAGCATCATAAAGGCACTGGGACAGTTGCCTTGAAAAGTTAACCTACAGACCAAGCTCACCAGCAGTTGCAGCAGTCACAGATTTACTTTAGTTTGAATTGAATAGGCCCAATCATAAACATGCTTGCCTTTTGTTTCAACCAAAGAACCTTTCTCTGTGGAGGAACTCCATGATGATAAAAAGAATGAGTACATTCCAGGAGATGCCAGTGGGCTGGATTCAAGATCTGCCTTCCTCAAGAGGAAGAGCCTTGAACATAGGAGGTCGATCCATCCATAGGAGGTTGGGGGATCCTCCCAACTGCAGCTCACCCATTCAACTGTGTGCGTCAGCCTACTGTGTGCCACTTTCAGGAGTGTTAAATGTTCCCTCAGACTGTCTTCCCCCTTGCTGATTCTGTGTTCTTCATTAGATGAAGATGATTATAACATTACATTTATATCCTACATTCTTTCCTCTTGTGAGGAACACAAGGTAGCTTACGTAGCTTCCTTTTATCCTCACAACCTATCCATAAAGTAGGTTGGGCTGAGGGTCTGTGACTGGGCCAGTCACCCAGTTGGTTCCATAGCTGAGTGGGGACTAGAACCCAGGTCTCCTGGGTCCCCGGTCCTACACTCTTAACCAACACTTCACACTGGCTCTTCATCCATTTCCACGCAGTATTCCTTCATCCATCTGCTTTAAGTGCATTCCCATACCACCAAAAATAGCAATACTGGAGTGATGCTCTTAGAGAACTCAGTTGTTTTCCTGAAGTAATTACTTATACCAACACACTAACAGTGTATTTTGATTTCACCGCTGTCTCCCTTTTGGGCCAATAACAATTGTTTAAGATTCCAATAAACCATCCAATTACATTGATATAGATGGTCTGATTTTAGGAGTATGTCAATCAAGGTGTTTCAAAGTAAAGGTGCCTGCAGGCAGAAAAGATGCTGAACCAAAGTAGGCACACACAGAAATCACGTTTCTTTGCCTAAACTACCTATATTTACTTCCATGTTTTACAAGAGTTGCACCATACACTTCCTGGCTGCAATATAAACTAGTTTAATGTTCAAGCTGCTGTGTTTCTCCTACTATTTGACTGCCTAAACTCTCTAACAGATGGTGAAGAAACAGCATCCTATTTTTATTAAGAGTATTATTTTAACATTTATAGCTTCTTGAAGTCAACAGCGCCAGTTGTGATTGGCAGCATATGTCTACTGAGTAACACAGACTACCAGACTACACATATTTACCTGGCGTGTTTACAGCAGTTGGAGAAACTGTGACCTTTGCATATTTGCATTTGTGTAAATTAGGGCACAAGCCTATGGGAAGAGTGGTGGAGATGCCCTCTGCTTCCATATCCTCCTGTCCTCTATTTTTACTAGACAGGCCTTTTTGCCCATCTTGAGAGGGAGGGAAGAAGGCTGGAGGGCCCCCCTTTAACCCATGGGTCACATTCCTAACCTCAGAGAAGCAGCCAGTGCTTTCTTCCACACTGGTGGGACAGAGGAGTGGGGGAGGGAGGGAACTGGAGCTCTGGTTCACAGCTCTGAGGATGGGGTGGGGGGGCTGTCTCCAGCCTCAGAGCTGGGAATCCAAAGCCACCCGTGCCTCTCAGAATTTGCCAGTGGGATCCCCCAGATTTGCACTGGATCAGCCAAACTTACCGAAGCAGACTTCTTCACTCCCTCCTTCTCACAGCAGCCCTTCAGGCTCCTTGAAAAGGCTGCACAGAATCAAGAGACCCAGCAGCGTGGGGGTGATCTGTGGTGTGTGAGGGAGGGCCCCCCCAAATCAGACCTTTTGCAAGTGGGATCCTTTGTGTTGTGGCAAGCCCATTCCTTTCACAGAAGGTTGATCCTGAGTCCATTCAGGATGCATTGGTCTCTGCTCCTTGTGACTCAAGAACTCAAGGGTTTTTATTTCTTGATTTTAAAGAAAAGATCAAAGTAAGGCTGCCTGTTCGCTGGAGGTTGAATGATAAAGAGCCCTGAAGTTAGGCAGGGTGTTGGAGAAACTCAGGCCTCAGGACAGATGGAGGCAGTGCCCTCAGGTGGCAGAGGCTGGGGACCCGGGGCAGGGGAGGGGCAATGAACTGTAGGAAGAGAGTCGTGTGTACTTGGTGGCCCGCTCTGCACCTCCCAGCTAGCATGCGGCCCTCAGGTGTGACAGAGAAACTGACACTTCGTTTGGCTCCCGTGTGTGAAATTTTTGCCTTCTGCTTCACCACAGGAAACAAAATGTCTTGGGCTGGGTGTGCTGCGCTCATTCATGGTTTAATTGTGCTAAAGAGCATCTCTCTGATATCCATTTTTAATTCTAGGGAGAAATTTGGAAGTACCCTAGAAAAGTCCACCTCTGAACATAGGTAGAGATGTAGACTTTCCAGAAATTCCAGACATCATGGGGGCGGCAGCGGCGGGGGGGATCTTTTTCTGAAAAAGAAATGCGAGGGAGGATAAAAAATATGTTACTGTTTTAAACTTGTTCCTGATAAAGAAGGGAAGAAAAAACTATTTTTGGAAACTTACAGAGATGTAAGACTCCTATGGCTTCATTATTTCCAGAAATGTTCCATTTCTAGTCTTCCTATAAAACTTTTATTATATTTTGCTTAGAAATCATTTGGGGGGAGTAAAAGCTAAGTAGCAAATGTCTTAAATATTTCATTCACAATTCCACAAAAAAAAAGGTCAAACCCTAAGCTATTCAATTCACCATCACCCCCACCATTTTTTTAAAAGAACAACTCTGGAGGAAAAGTAGTAGAAACTGTTTTTCCCCCCAAAAAATTTTCCTTTTTTTTTCAGGGCCTTCACATTTTAAGCATATGTAATAAAGAAATGAACATCTTGGCACTGATCAGAACTTTCTGGTTCTTCTTTGCAAAGCAGGAAACATGAAAAGAAAATCATGCTAGGTGGAGAAGAATTTTAGTCAGGGAAGTCAAATTGCATGACATTATCTAATGCTAGGAGGACTGAATGTAGTTTGTTCCCCTTTAGTTAATCAAAGTCCTATCAAAGAGTAGAAGATCTGGAAGGTGCATTCTTGACTGTGAGCAGAAAGCCAAATTACTACGTGACTGAAATTCTATAATACTTGTCAGGCTTCTTCCTGATTTATGTAATCAGAGGGACTTCTGCGTTTGGCATGGATTCGAAACAAATGCAAGCCTTTCACTGTATGAGTTTCCCTATAGCCAAAGCTATCAGGGAAACAAAACAACAAATAAAATAAAAGCACATACAATAAAACTGATGATAAAACACATTTCAGGTGCAATCCTCTGAGCTCCCAGCATTGTCTGGAGGGCCATAAGCTTTTCAGAGTTCCAGCTCTGAGATCCTCACAGGGCCTCACAAGGGACATAAAGGGCTGTGCCACAGAGAGGAGCAAAGCTGGGACCATCATCTTTGCCAATTCCTTATAGCTCCCATCCTCCTTCCCTCCACCTCCCTATGTGCATGGGGTGTGTGTGGGAGGAACAGATAGCATCCTAAATGAATATTTGAAGGCTCCTGTCCTGTGGGTTCTTCCTTAATGATCATAAGTCCCCAAACTCAGAGGCCTACAATAACCCTATGCAGGGTAGGAGGAAAGGGAGAGGTCATCTCTTTTCCCTGTCTTCCTGCCCACATTTTCACTAGTTGGGCATTCAGCAAGTGATGTTCATCTAGCAAGAGTATTTCAGAGGGGGATGGAGACCAGTTCATATCCTGGCCTCACCAGTCTCCTCCCCTTTCTGCCAACCAAAACACCTCTGTTCCCAACATCGGAGAGAAAGCCAGCATAGTTCATTCCACACTAACTATGAAGAAAAGGGCTTGGTTCACAGATTCCCACCTTAGAGGTCTCAGAGTCAAGATCTGGGAATTCAAAGTATCCTGTGGCCCCCTTGACCTTATCTAGAGGCCACAGGATTGCCACATGGCACCACTACTAAGTTTACAAGAAGAGATAAATATGCAAGCATGGCCTATGCTATTTTAAAATGTAGCATAAAAATATTAAAAATAAAGAAGTAAGTTAAATGTTTTTTAACTTAAAAGCAGTTAAATGTTTTTAAAGGTGTTTCAAAAGGCCTGAAAGTATACATATATCTTAGCCTGCTGCCCCAAAGCCAAGTGAAGTGGGTATCAGACAGAATTCTCTTCAGAGGACATTTCACAATTTGGGGAAAAGTCTGCTCATGTGTAGCCACCCACTGAATATGAGGGCCTCAGACCTAAACCAATCAGCTCTGGCAAGGGATACTTGGGCTTACTGGCTGTACTAATAAGCACAATGTATGTCTTCCTTCATTATCCATGTTTGTTTATATTCATCAAGAAATGCAAGAGTGGTGTTTCTTTGATGGCAAATGCTGAAAAGTAAGTCACACAATCCACAGGTATAAGCAGACATTTTTGTTCAGAACATCGCAGGAGAAAACTCTGCTATTCAGATAGGTATACAAAGTTAGACTTTGGCATCAAATTAAGTAATTAATATAGATAATGCTGGCTGAAAGGGCACCTTTGCTAGTAGCCTTTAGATATTGCTGCATAGATTAATTGATATCAGTTTTAAGGATATCAGTGTGGGCATTCTTAATTCCCTGATTATTTTGAATACTTGCTGTTTCTTTAGTTCCATCTGTACCTGTCAAAATATTTGAATTCTGGCCCTTTCAAAGCTCTGAAACAGAGCAACATTCTCTAGGCCTGTGACACAATGGTGAAAGTATTGTCAGGATCCTGTGCTGTTGGGATGTAATAGGAAAAGAAAAGAAGATGAATTCTGCCATTAAAGCTCTGACCTCAGGGGGAAAGAAGCGGAGGGCCAAACACCATATTACTCGTGTAGCATGCAGGCCTGTAGTGTTTGGGAGGAAAGGGGCTACCCTCCTAAATGTTCTCTGCTCCACCCAATTTTTTAATAAACCAGTAAATTTTTAAAAGTTTGCAATTTTGTCTTTAAAAAGTCTGCAAACACAACAAACTGTTCCTCTGCACTTTTTTGGTGTCCACCCTCAGACTGATTACAGACCTTGTAGCGTGTAGCTGAGTGTGTCACAATTACTACTCTTGTGAAAGACCATGTGGTGTAGTGGTTAAGAGTGTGGGACTGGGACTTGGGCGATCTGGATTCTAGTCCCCATTCAGCCATGGAGCTCACTAGGTGACTTTGTACAGAATCTCAACCCAACCTACCGCACAGTGTTGTTGTGTGGGTCAAACTGAGAGGAGGAGGATAATGATGTAAGCTGCCTTTAGTTCCTTGAAAGGAAAAAAAGCAGGATATAAATATAATTAATTGATGGATTAATTAAGCACATGTAACCACAATGTGAATCTGGATAATGGTCCTTCAAGAGAGCAGAGCTGAATTTTTCCCACCTGCTTTCTCTTCATATTCTGCCCACACAAAGGGAGTGTTTAAAGACAGGTGGAGGCAGGAATCTTCCATTGATTCCAATTGAGTTTCTTCTCTTTTTTAGCCTTTCTGTTAAGCACAGAGGGATGACAAGAAAAAAAAAATGGGTGAGGGGGGAGTTCAACCAGTTTCTTCTAGAACATCATGTTACCAATGCAAGTAAAAAAGTAAGACAATGCTCAGCTACATGGTTAACCGAATGTTTAGTTTGGCAGTGACAGAAGACAATAATCATTAATTTTTTTAACTGCAATCAACAGGAAGAAATAAAATGAACAGGAAATTTTTCATTTCAAGGCACAGGAGTGCAGAAATGCTCCAGTAGTGTTCTGGACATACTGGTACTAAAATTACATTTTAGTTCCAAGAAATTAAAAAGTAAAAGTGGGCACAAACCAAGTCCAGAAAAAGGAGGGTGTATAGCACAGAAAGCACTGGATTTAAATACCTCGCAGAGGTTTCCAGAACAGCCAGCCTTTCCTTCTTATAATGCAGTGCCACTGAAAACCCAGTTTTCATACACATTCAGTATGATGGATAAGCAAAGCTCCTCGATTTGAAGATGTAGCTCCATTTACATATGCTGCACTAGTTTGGATATCTGGCCTATGATGCAAACATGAATTTGATGATGGTTTCTCTAAGATCTCCTTAATATGCTACATCCTCCTTTCCTAAGCACATTAATGGTGCAATCCTATATGTGTTTAGACACAGAACAGACCATTACCTTTTTGTGTCTAAATGTGTCTAAGATTGCACCTTTAGTAAAATTAATAGAATTCATCCAAATATTTCATTTAATTTCATTTTTATTTCCGTCGCTGAAGCTCTCTGCATCCTAAATACCCTGCATATTTAACTGTGCCTGCAGTGATATGGACTAGGGTTCTGGAAATCTGCTTGGATATAATTGTGCTGCAGAGCATGAAGTCTGGCATCTGAAGAGAAATTACAGGAAATTACAGCAGCTTAGACAGAATCCAGGGCTGACCTTTTTTAAATAAAAAGGAGCAAGTCTCTAGCCCCCTTTGCCTTAAAAATTGAACTGAAACGATGTGGAAATTGTTTGGGCTTACCTAGTCATTATGATAGTTGCATTTCACATCCTCCAAGTTCAGAAGAGGCAGTGCCCCTGAGCTTTTGTGTCTTGATTGTGGGCTTCCTAGATAGAGAGGCCACTAATTGGCCACTGTCCGAAACAGAATACTGAACTAAATATATCTTTGGTCTTCTCTTCTTATGTTCTTCTGCTTTAATTTATGGAACTTGGAAAAAATGTTCATCCATGAATTGCATGCCATTGCTTGTCTACATAAATACTCATATAACTATGGGTGGGAGACATTTTAAAACAAAGATGATGTATACAAAATCAATAGTTCCAAAAAGAAAAGAAAATGACTTTATTTGTAGATGTTGCACACACATGGTGCTAATAGTACATTTCCTTTCTCCATCAAATGTAGAAATATCAAAAGGAAAGCCTTTTTTTTTCTCCTGTACACACGAATAAAAAAGTGGCTGCCTGGTTAGTTAGAAGCACACCTTTTTATGTTTTAGGCTACAATCCTAAGCATGTAACAGTGGAGCACTGTGACTAGGTAGTAACCCCACTAAACAGAGTAGAATTTACATCTGAATTAATATCTATAGGATTGTGTGTAAACCATGGAGAACTACCTGAAATAATCACACACAGAGACTGTCTTGCAGAAGTATTCATCCCTTTGTTTTTTCCCCATTCTGTTGTGTTACAACCTGCAATTGAAATGGATTGAATCGGCCATGTTTCCACTTTATGTGGACAGGTTCTTGACATTGTGAAGACACAACATATCTTTATTGTGGCACAGAAATCAAGTAAACTAAAAGAAACAGGCACTTGCCAGTTGCAGAAGTATTCACTCCCTTTGCTGCAACATGCCTCAGTAAGCTCTGGTGCAGCCCACTTCCTCCAGAAGTCACATATTGTACTGTAAGTAGTTGAATGGAGCCCACCTGCATGCATTTCCAGTGCCACATGATCTCAGATTAAATTCACCTGTTCCAGGAAGGTCCATCAGTTTGGCAGGGAATGCCTAAGCAGCATCATGAAGATCAAGGAAGTATCAAAACAACTCTTGGGACAAAGTTATGCAGAAGCATCAGTCAAGGATGGGATATAAAAACATCCCAAGCTACAGCATGAATGTCCCCTGGAACACTGTTAAATCCATTAATACAAATTCGAAAGAATGTGGCTCATCTACAACTCTGCCTAGAGTAGGCTGTCAGCCAAATCATAATGACCAGGTAAGGAGGGTATTACTCAGAAAAGCAACCAAGAGGTCAAAGGAGCTGGAGGAATCCACAATGAGATGGGAAAAAACATCCATGGGACACTTTACAAGCTAGGCTTCAGGGATGAGTAGTAAAAAAAGAAACAAAAGCATAACAAAGCCCATTTGGAGTTTGTTAAAAGACATGTGAGAGGCACTGAAAACATGTAGAGAAAGGTTCTCCAGTCTGATGAGATCAAAACTGAACGTTTTGGCTTTTCTGCAAAACTGTACAGATATGGTAGAAGTCCAGCAGTACTCATTGCCAAGACATAGTGGTGACAGCAGCATGTTGTGGGGATGCTTATCCTTGGCACGACTTGGAAACTGGTAAGTATTGAAGGCAAGATGGATAGATGGAGCCAAATGCAGGGCAGTTCTAGAGGAAAACCCTTTTCAGTCTGCCAGAGACTTGGAGCCAGGGAGAAGGTTCTTCTTCCAATGAGAAAATGGCCCTAAAACACAGCCAAATATCACTAGAGTGGTTTAAAAATAAGAAGCCAAGTGTCTTCGAAAGGGCCAGCCAAAGCCCAGACTGCAGTTTGATTCTGAATCTGTGGCAAGTCTTGGAAGTTGCTCTCAACTGACAGTCTCCATGCAACCTGTCCAAGGTGGTGCGGTTCTGCCAGGAAGAATGAGCAAACAGGGTAGGATCCAGGTGCACCCAGCGGATAGAGACTTACCCAAGAAGGGCTGCAGCTGTAATTGCTGCCAAGGTATTTCTACAAAGCATTGACTTGTGTGTGTGTGTGGGAGGGATACTTCTACAACCAGTTTGGTTTTGTTTACCTAACATTTGTGGTTCTGTTAAAATAGTGCCATGGTGCTGAGTCTTTCGTGTACCTCAAGTGGTAACAATTCCAATTAAATTCATTTCAATTCCAAGTTGTAGCACAACAAAGCATGGAAAAGTCAAGTGGGGGTGAACACCTCTGCAGAAGCACTGTACCTTTTGTATACCACCTCCACAGAACTGCATGGCATTTCCAAGTAACCCTGTGCTGTTTCGGAATCAATTTGTGTCCATGGAATTTACATGGGCTTGTGGTTTGTTCTCCTGGAAAACAGAGACATTTAGGGTGGGGGACAATCATAGGCAGGGAATGGACTTGTTTCTCCTACTACACGTATCAGTCGTTCCCCATATGTCGGCCCTGTAAAAATCTTCCTGCCTTTAGAGACCTTTCTCCTGCTTGCTTCACTGTTTTGAGTCCAAGCTCCTCTCCAGATCTTTCAAGAAAACACCCAAACACAACATCCCCACAACTATGCAATGTGGAAAGCATGAAGTTTAAGTAAATGTTAGCAGCAGTGCGCCATCCGCATACTTTGGGCTCGTTGCAACTTTTCAAATCTGCCACCATTGACTTAGGAACATGTGTTGGTGTTGTTCATGTTTATGCACAAGAAAGTGACTGGAAGCTGGCTGATCGGTCTAGGAAGAGAGCAACTGTGCAAAAATTTTTCTGAAAGGGAGAATAAGGTAGGGCATTATTAGGGCTGTCAGGTTTTAAACCAACTTCTGTACCTTTCTCCATAACCATGGCAGTGAACAGGTCATCTCTGCACTGGAAGACTTCCTCATCAGATCTCTGTTAAAAGGACAAGAGCTGGCCTGGCCATATTTTACCTGGCCCAATCTGCAGGGTATCTGAGCTCAATATTAAAACGTGGCTTGAAGACTAAGGTAACTAGCTGGCAGTTACACAACTGGGGATGACTATCCAGCACGACAAAGAGATGCCAGGACTATTTGCCATTTGTTTATTCCTGCTACCAAATACTGAATATATATATGCTGAGGGGTATCCCTGAATTTTAACTGCAATAATTGCAAGAAACAATCATTGTGCTGCCACCTTGTGTGCAACAACAGAACATGAAGAAACTCAAGCCTTTCTTAAACAAAACAGAAAAGCAGAATCAGTTTTATTAAAATGGGTGAACAGAACCGGCAGTGTGTGCTTATGTGACCTGGTGTTTTGGACCATAAATCCCATCATCTGTGACTCAGGTTGAGTGGGACTGATAGATTTGTAGTGGAAAGAGCTGGAGGCCCCAGGCCTATTGTTTCCCAATCCAGAAGAACTGCTCAGGGATTAGTGGAATGGGTGGCATAGTCACTATGTGGATGTGGATCATTCCTAAATAGATAGCAAGGCCTTTATCACATAAGATTTCTCAGGCTTTAACTCAAGATTTCACATTACAGTTTAGAAATGATTTTGTTGAAATGCTTGATACATTAAGGCTTCCATAAAGCTTTGTGACTAGGTGGGATACAAACAAACTAGAGCTGCAGTCCTATACACCTACCTGAGCTAAACCCTAATGAACTCAGCAGGACTTACTTCTGAGTAAACCTACTTCATATCAAGCAGCATGGGTACAACCATGCATACTTATATGGCCTTATTAGATTTAGTAAGTCTTACAACAAATTGACCTTATAAAGGATTTAGACTGTTACTAGAGTACAGAAATTAAATAAAACAGGGAATGTATGGCTGGCAGAGGTCAGGGCTGTGGGGAGAGGTGCTGAGACTTGTAGGGCTTGATTTTGTCCAAGCATATATAGGATTGCCCCCTAAATGTTGTTCTTTCTACATTATTGTTGCTCATTCAGTTTCTACACTTCTCAGCGATGCCTTTAATGTCATTTACTAAGCATAGCACACAATGCAGAATACATAACATTCCAATGAACAAGTTAAAGCCAAATACTTTCACTTTTTGTCTCTTCCACCATAGCCCCTCCCTGGCCTCAGAAATCTGCCCTGAATGGTTATAAAAACTCTGCAACAGCCTGAGAGATGGTGCAGGGCAGCCTTTTTGTCTTCCAGCAGCAACAACCTCTGTCAGATTTCAGTCCCTCCTGAGAATAGCAGGGACCCTTTTGCAGAAGGGCAGTTCAGGATCCAGTTATAAGAGAACTGATAAAATTATATTTTCACCTGAAATTTGTAATACATCATTTAGTTCTCCAGATACTTCCATATGCAAGAGAAACCACTTGGGGCCCCCCACTGTCCTGCTTCAGCCCCCAGCTCCCTAACTTTGCCTCTGAGTTTACTCTGCACTGGGTAGATATATATGTATTCATAGTAGCTGCAGAACAACATTAACTTGCTTTCAGTCTAATTCTGCCTCTTTTATTGCTCTGAAGCCATTAAACCTGTCTGAAAATTTATTTTGACAGTCACTGTTCCATAGCCATTACAGAAGCAGTTTTTAAATAACACCGGCAACAGTGCCAACACCCTGGTGCCTGGAAGGACAAGTGCAAGCTATGGGAGAGAATGGCGGAGGGGCAGGGATGGGTCCCAAATCCAGACCCAGCTCTGCTAGAGAGAAACTTTCTGGGCCACTTTAAAGGTCCCTAAAATGAGATCATGCAGTCACCATGCTGATCTTCCTTGGGAGAGAATTCAAGCAGTGGGGTGCATTGACTGAGAAAGCTGCAGCAGTGGTGTTGGGGTCACTTTTGATGTACAAGCGCGTCTCACCTTTGGTGTGCTCCCCTGGGAAATCCAAAAGTCCAGCAGTTGCACTGATCTTTATCAATGAACCCGTACGAGCATCTTTTATTCTCACCAGCCACCCCAGCAGGATTCACCCACAGCAATGTATTGTTGCTGGGGAAATACGTTTGCCCTCGCTGCTGTGAGCACTGATGCTAAATGGGGAAAGGGAATTGGAGGAGGATGGCTGACGAGAGTGGTTTCTCGCATCTCTGTGAGCCCCGGCAGCCTGTGCCGCTGAACTCCAGTCATGACAGCCAGCACAGGGCTTGTCCTGGTAACTGACGGCCAAGTCTGTCAGGCTTTTAAGGGCAGAGGGATCACTTTGGAAAGCATGTTTCCAAATAAAATAAATATATTTAAGGCATAGTATTTTTATTCCTGATTTTTGAAGAAGGGAAACTGACTTTAATACTGCATTCTTAGTGTGTGGTTTTACATTTTATTTCTGGATCCTCTTCGCTCTAAGCCTTTGAAAGAATTTATCCAAATAACTGCAGTAAGTCAAGCAAGCAATTGGCTTGTTTTAAGGGTTCAATCAAATGCTTGTGGCCCATTGTCACATGACACGTTACATTATTGGGGAAGCCTCTGGTGTTTTTTGCCGAACATTTGGGAATAAGGAGCCCAGCGGCACAGAGGAAATAATGCAAATTAAAGGAATCCTTTCGCATTCACTTCCCACAGCACGCACTGGACAAGTCAGCACAGCATGTTTCATCAGAAACAATGAACTCTCCCTTTCAACTCTCTGGCATTTTGGCAGAGCTGCTGATGGATCCGAAACCCAGGGTACAGCTTGTTTGCCATGCTGAAGCCTACTTTTGTTTCCTCAGACAGACACTGCTGAAACTGTTCCTGCCACCAATAACAAATGTCCTGGGCCACATCTACATGTCAGCATGTGTGTACGTGAGTCCTTGCTCATTCTGTGATTACCAATGTAAGCACCTACTATTTCCAGTTGGACAGGCTGCCAAAACCTTTGTATACAAGTTGGCAAGAGAGACTTCTCCCGTGCCCATTCATCGTATTAGCAAGGCTCAAAAAAAAGACATCTGAGGCCAAGCACATTTTAATCCCCCGCCCTCACTTTTTGCACATGGTTTCCTAGCAGCTTCAGACTTGTGACTTCACTGGTCCTTCAATAAATCTCTATCATGGAGCATTTCATGTAGTGTACTTGTTTAGATTCCAACTATTTTGGAGTCAAAGGTCATGCAGATCAACAGACCAGAAGAGATGCAGTCTAAAGATTTTTGAAATAAAAGAATACCCTATCTCTGAAATAAAGGATCAGATCTAAAATGTATTATCTTGTTAGACTACTAGGTAATGGTTCTCCATAGTCACTCTTTTATTTTACCTGCTGCTTTGCTTTGCTTTGCTTTGCTTTGCTTTGCTTTGCTTTGCTTTGCTTTGCTGTTTTACTGATTTTTCTTACTGGCTGCTTTATTTTTTACATGTAATTGTCAGAGAATCCCAGTTTAGCAGCCACGAGAATGTATGCTTGGATCCACAGGGAGACACCTTCTCCTCCAACCTCAGCAGCTTTATTGGTGAGAACAACCCAAGTAAAACCCCTCTGCAGAGACAAACCTTTACAATAGCGCTGCCAGCTCCAGGTAGCTCGGTCGTCACACCTCACCTTTGGAATTCTCTTCTAAGGGAGGTGTGACTGGCACCCACTTTATCTTGCTTTTGGGGCCAAGTCAAGACTTTTTTATTTAGTACCTGTTTTTAGATTGGACTATTGGTTTGTTGCTGGTTTGTTGTTTTATTTACTGGTTCCTATTCTTGGTTATATTGTGCTTACTTTCCTCCTGTTTCCTATTTATATCGTTGTGTTTATATTATATTTTAATTTTACTATGTGTTATGGTTTGTTCATTATTGTTATTCATTTCTATCTGTATTTTAAATATATTTATATTGCACTGTGAGCTGCCCAGAGAGCCTTTGGCTATTGGGCGGCATACTAATGTGATAAATAAATAAAATGTCCTACAAATCCATGTGTGTTACGTTAAATACTAAAGCTGCCCTCAATTTCAGCTGCCTGCAGACATTCTGTTGGAGACTCCTACATAAGTGCCTTGGTACCCATGGGAGCCACAGTGAGATTCCTGCAATAGATAAACACCTTACTTTTGGTACTTGAAGGATAAGCATGTGTATCACGGCACATTAAAGACAGATGCATTTACGTTTCATAAGGCTGGAGGATATGACAGGGAACTATAATCAATGAGCACATGAAGAATGGAAATATAAAAAATACATGTAACAATAATTATGCGTACCGTGCCCTTTGTGTTGGGTAATACTCACAAAGACATCCTTGCATTGGTGAGTTGACTGACATGCTGTTTTAAAAAGTGCTTGTCCCTGCTGAAGTCATAGAATTGAGGTACTCTCTGAATGAATTGCAGTCCATTCATTTCTTTTTGAAATCTGCCTCTGACAGGCCTGTTTGAGAATGGCCAACTTAAGGTCATTGGCAAAGTGTCCTGGCAAATAGGAGGCCTCTGAACAAAATGAATGAATGAATGAATGAATGAATAAATAAATAAATAAATAAGTGTTCACCCACTGGCTTTGAACATTATGCTGATGTCAAATATATGTCCATTGATCCTTTTACATACAGACTGACCTCTTTTTCTTACATGGAATGCATTAGGGCACGGGTCCTCAAACTACGGCCCGGGGGGCCGGATCTGGCCCGCCATGCCCATTTATCTGGCCCACCTTGCCCATTTGGACCTGCAGCACACGCGCCCACGTAAGCGCCCGCCACCGCCCACCTCGCCCCATGCACGGGGAGGCAGCGGTTTGCTCGCTTGAAGAAAACAGTCTCCAAGCAAGCAAGCCACTGCCTTGTGCGCCTGCCTCGTGGGGCATGCCTGCCCCACCCACGCCTCGCCTCCCCTCGCTGTGTGGCCTGCCCGTGCCTCGCCTCCCCTCGCCTCGCCATGCGCCCCATCCCCACCTCACGCTCCGCTCCCGCGCCAGCCCGCGTGCACCGCCAGCGCCACCCATCCGCCCCACGCCAGCAGTGGCAGCGTTCAACTGGCCCCCTGGTGGAAAAGCTCAAGCACCCCTGCATCAGGGCATTGCTGGAAACCCAAGGTACAGATCACATTGGAAAATGAGCAGGTACATATATCCTTGACATTGTGAATAGCATTATTTGGCTCTGATGTGATTTGGCCACCAATGCTTTTTCCATTGCATCTCCCGTCAAATCCTAACACACACTTTTTCCTATTTCTGTCAGTTAGAGATGGGTGTGAAGGATAGATAGCATATGCATCTGAAGATGCTATTCAAATATCTACCATGCAGACACACTTTTAGGTGTCTGATGGTTGTTCTGTAGATTACACATTTAAAAAAACCCTCCAACCATTACTAGATGCATTGACTTGATAATCTCTTCCACAAAGATTTAAGACACAGCCCCTGGGGTCAATCAGCTAGTAATGGCAGGCAAGAGATAATTAAAATGCTTGTATCTATGCAATAAGTGCTTTCCCAGACTGCTAGAGAATATTCCATATGTTTATTTGCTTCTATCATTTTCCAAATGCATTTTCCGCACAGTATTTTATTTTGGCCAGCTTAATAAACAAGCTCAAATGGATTTTGATCCTCTTGAGAAGAGGAAACAGTAATGACTCTTTTGTAGCCATGCAAAGCTCAAATGCTATCGCTGCCTTTGCGGAGGAGGGGGCTCTTGCCTGCTCTCCCCGGATTCCTTAAAGTAGGAGAGGGCAGCTTGGTTGGCCTGCAGTTCCCATCATCCCTTACCATTGCCACGCTGACAGGAGTTGTGAATTGAAAGCCAAAATACGTGGAAGGTCATAAAGTTTTCCATCCCAGCTGTAGGTTCTGTTTTTATGCATACATCAGATGATCAAACTGCCATAGTCCAAGGCAAGGATGGGAGAATCCACACTTGTTAAGTCTGTTGACATTCTTTATGCACCACCCTAAAGATCAAATGGCCTTGCTCCCAATTTAAATTACGCTTTGTTTTTATTTCAATCCAAATGAAAAATGCACATTTTGGTCTGCAGTTTTTGGATGTGCATATGCAAATGTGCACTTTCCCCCAAGAGACTGAGGGCATCTCTGCTTAAGGATCATGCCTCACTGAGATTGCACTTTCCATTGTCCTTGTGAGAGAGAAACAAACAACCCCTTTTAAGGCTGTTCCCCCCCCCCCCACCCCCAGGTGTGGTTTGTGCAGCAGATTTGCAGCTTCTCAAGAGGTTTTTGTTCCAGCTTGTTGCAATTTCAAATTTAATACCAGACTTTACTTTGTTCTAAGCAAACCTGCTAAAAAGGTTGCGAACATGGGAGAAGCCCTGGATCAACATCATGAAAATGCCCTGCAAAGTTCTGTGAGTGAAGGATTGTGAGTTTGCAATAAATGCCTTGTGTAGAGAAGGAAAATGCATTCTTTAAATTGTATGCTTAAATTATGCATTTTTCGAATGTGTGCCTAAGGGAAGGGCCTATTTTCTCAGCACTCCTGTTTGTGTTTGATATCAAAAACAGTGCAAATCTGAATTAAAAACATATCAAAATAAAATTCTTATATATACCTAATTTAAGAAGCAAAATTTTATGAGATTGTGCTATTTGTATTTTATACTATATTTTGTTGTATTTTAATTGTTGTAAACTACCTAGACAGTTTTGGCTATTCAGCAGTATAGAAATAAAGCAAACAAATAAATAAGACCTCTGATTACATTATCAGAACAAGAAAAGGAACAGTTTCTGATGCAATTACCAAAGGGGGAATACAAGGCTCCAAATGCACAACTAGCACAATCACAATGTGCATTGCTATCTAGCTGTGGGATTTTACAAAAATCAGTAGTAGCGGCAGCAATAATAAAAGTTGAGCAAGTTATTTTCCTTTTGCCCTCTCCGTTTTGCCTTCTGAGAAATGGGTGTTTTGTCACCATGGCAACCCACTGGTGAATGGGCAAGCCTCACTCTGGCAGCCACTGTGTGAGTCCACTGAGGACATCCCAAGTGCACCCGCCAACCCCCAAAGAGTCTCCATATGCTTCATGCAAAGCATCATGATATATAATTATATGGTAAGAAGCCACTAGACTCCTGGCAATTTGCCAGAGTGGCCCAGGCTTTCTTCCACACAGATAGCCTTGCACAAAGCCTTTCTGCTTCCCCCTGTAGCAAATTAGCTCCTACTGCACCAGGCTTACTGTCTTATTTTATTATTACAGGCAGGACTCAGGGAACCAACATTTAACAATCCACCTGGAGTAACATGAAAGTATCATCTGCCAGAAGTCATTAGCATTTATAAGGATGGCTAAACAGATTCTTTTCTTCGTGTTTCAGAATACTGGGTAGCAACAAAGCGTGACACTCATTAGCCTTGAGTTTTTTCTGAACAGCTTGGATCAATCTCTTAGGTAAAAGGAGAACAGAGTTGAAAGTGAGGATGGGTGAGGTTGGGTGGAATAAGTGATGTCAATCAATACTAGTATAGCTGCTGCACAACTGCGGGTGGAGAGGGATGCTACAAGGTTGCTACTTAGGAAGCAGAAATGAGATCTGTGCATGTACTGCAGGTCCCAGGAGGATAGTTTAGAATATAACTCCAAATTGCTAAGGAGTGGCACAGAAGTTCCTGATGCTTTACCAGAGTGAACTTTCAAAAGTTTCTAGCTTAAGGACCCAATCCCATGGGTTCTGCCCTTGATGCTCCTATGCCCCTGAACTCAGAATACCCTATGCAAGGCAGGAGGAGTGGTAGAGGCAATCTTTACCTCCTCATCCTTATGCTCTAGATCTTTGCTAGGCAGGCTTTCTTGCAAGTCTAGCGAAAATGCGTCAGAGGACGAGGGTAGGAGGCTGGAAAGTCCCAGGAGAGATCATATCCTGGTCTGTCTGGTCTTCTGACCTCCCTGCCCATCTACACCCCACTTTGATCCCTCCTTGAGGTTGTCATCCTGACCCCAGAGAGGCAACTCTCATGGTTCTTCCCATGCTGGCTGCAAGGGGAAGGTGCGAGGCAGAGATCCAATTTCTAGCTCTGGGGTCGTGTCTTTAACCTCTGAGCAGGGAATCCTAAATATCCCATGGCCTCGCAGATGATGCTTCGGATCCCAGAACTGCTCTCTAAATTACTTTTAAACATTGTTGGGCAATTCACAGATAAGAGCAATAGAAGTGTTCCATATTTGGATTCATTGTCCCTCTGAAGCTCTGTAGCCTTTCCGCCCTGTGTGTACATTTCCCCAGGGGTGTCTGAACAGCTACTTTTGGACACAGAATGATGGATGAGAGGGCTCGTTGGCCTAATCTGGCAAGGCAGTGCCTTCCCAAGAATGTAAAGCTCTGTGAGAGCAGAGCCATCTCATTCAGTTCCAACGGTGTGACCAGTACCCTGATTCCTACAGGCCAGTCGGATGCTTATGGGAAGCCCACAGGACATGCGTGCAATGGCAGCAGGCAACTGATGCTCTGCATCAGTGGGTTTTGAGAAGCATGAGACTGGAGTTCCTACAGAGCCATCATTACTAGTAGCCACTTGCTTGAAATTAAGCAGGTAGTGGCTTGACCAATGTCTGGACTAGGGATGACTCTCTTCTCCTTTATCCTAAACTTTCCAAGTCACCATCCATATCCACATAATTTTGGACTAATTTATCCTCACTTTTGTAAGTGGCACATCAAGACTTGAGTTTTTTTGTGGTCAGGAAAAGGCAGCAGCTATGGCAGCAGGCCTCATGCTGGGCTTGGTCAGGTCACCTCAGCCCATCACACACTCCTCTTTCTCTCTGCCTCCCCTCCCTTTTAAAAAGAGGGTTTGGGGCAGAATGGGGCAGGAAGTTTTTTTTAAAAAAATGCTGCTTTTTGGGCCCTTTTCATGCCCTATAATTACCATAACTTATGAGGGAAAGTAGCAGAATGGCCACTGTGAACTTTGGGATGAATCACCCATGCCTTACCATACTAGGCTTACATGCAGTGGCTTCCAGCACTTAAGGACATTCTCCTGAATGAGCCAGGCTTCTATAAGGCAGTGAAGTTGCGCAACCAACACAGAGTGTGTGTTAATGGCAATGTCGAGCACCAATTTTAAGTATTATTTACAGTTGGGGAAGGAAGGCAGAAGCTCAACACCTTAATCAAAGCATTCTTCAGCTGCTAACTCAGCAGGCTAAGCTACCTGACTGTTTCAGAGCAAAGGATGAAGCAAGAGCACCAGGCCATCAGTTATGAGCAGGAAATGTGCCATCTTTCAAAGCACACCGTGTATGTTTTCTAACCCATTGTGAAACCCTGTACTTTTCTTTAAAACTCCAGAACATTTCCCAGTACATGTTGTTGATTTTCAGGACTAACAGGACTTTTGGCAACCATAATCTGGTATGGAAGGGTACACACTGTATCAATTTGTTTTTCTTCTTTTTGCAGCACAGGACATAGACAAAGGAAGAATATTGAATACCAACCTTTAAAAACACGATAGCTTGGCTTACGCTCCAATGGTGTAAAGCAGGGACAGGGCACTCTGCAGCCAAAACATGGTCATAGGCCAGGAACTTCCAGTCCTCACTGTGATTACAAGAATAACTGCCAGCATGCTGGACATCCTGTGGAGACCTAAGATCAAGACTTCATGCAAGCAGCGACTCGCAGGATGACCTGAGGCAAGCGCCTGCCTCAGTTCTCCCTCTGCAAGCAGAAACTGTCCCTGACTTGACTCACAGCATTTTTATGAGGGCAATCAAGATCAGGACTGGAACATGCATTAATCTAATGAAGGACATGTTAAATCACCAGAGTTTCTTGCATTGTGCTATGGACAGACCAGAGAAAAGTTTGTTTGCAATGTGAAATAGAACAGATTTCTGCACCATAACAAGAAAGGTAATCTGTTGTTCTGAAGAGACATCACCCCCATTACATTTGTTCCCAGAGGAACAAGCCCACTGTAAACCCAGCATTAAAGAGGATGCAAAAGAGAAGCTTTCCTAGGTGAAATCCTATTGTGTAAATCATCTGAGTCTTATATTTCCATCTATCTGTGCATCCCATCTTCTCTCAGTTTCCTTATTTGCCTGTCTTTCATGAAGTCACAAGATGTGCCTTGTAGACCATGCAAGTGTCCATCTTGCAACAGTAACAAGCAAAGGTCAAACTATTCAGGTAATCACACATGATGGGTCTTGGTAGAGGAATTTCAGGGAGGAAAATAGGTGGTGGGAAGTTTAATACCCTCTTCCAGAATGCCATAGTCCCAATCCAAACTGTGGCCATGCACACTTATGCAGAAGTTTTAAAAGGCTCTCATGGATAACTCCAGACATCTAGTTTGGCCGTCAGATGTTTCTGGAAAGCTCCCAATGTTGAGCAGAATGGAGATAACTGATGCTAACCCAGTAAATAAACACACATTGGCTTTTACCTGATATGATCAATATCTATCAATAAAAAACTATCCTTTTTGAATTTGTCATTATGTTTAAAATCAGCTAAGACCCATTCCAATTTACAGCATAGAAGAGTTGTATGGAGGTTCTGATCTAGCCCTTGTTGTCCACATGTTGATCAGGTGTTTTGAGGAGAGCCTGTGCACATACGAGCTGCACAATGTTACCTCTAACCTGAGTTTTTGTACTGAATTGTTATCCGAACAAGGCTTATGCTGCTTGCATCCTGTGGCAATTCTGTAAGGCAATTGTCAGTTGCATAAAGAAATGCTTTCTTTTATTTGCCCTGAGTGACTGCCAATTTCATTTGATTCCTCTGCATTCTCGTGTTTTGACTCAGAAAGTTTCTGTTTGTTTCCTCCCATCACATTGTTCATAATGTTATAAACCACTATCATGTCACAAAGATGAAGGTGGCATAAAGATGAACTTCAATCATGCTATATATTTAAAGTGTGTATTTTCTTTTAAAAAAACAGACATAACTGTTACAGTGGCAATGTCAAAGGTGTGCTATCATTTTCATCCTCTTTCAACTTCCTTCAAAGGAGACTGGGAAAAAGGATCCATATGGATACAATATGCTTTCATATATACCAGTGCAGTAAAGATGCTAGCAATTATTCACCGAAGATGGAAGAAATAACAAGGCTTCTAAAAACGAGTTCTGATTTCAGCATTTGGGCAGAAGTGTTTGCAAGGAAAAAGCTAAAAATATTACAAGCCTGCAGGACTTACCATGTGCCTTCTTTCAAGGAATACAGGATGACGTTGAAGAATTTAAGGCTGATACCGATTGCTTATAATTGGATATTAATCTTCAAGGTGTCTAGGTGCTGCTAAAGTAACGAAAGCTTGAGCATGCACTTCATGATTGATGGTTATTAATAATGCTCTCCATATTTTTTGAACAGTATCATTTGGTTATATGAAGGGAGTGGATCTTTAAATCTGTAGCTGAAAGGGACAAATAGGTTCCTTAAAGGTTAAAGAATGCAATCGTTTACTCAAACTCTGGAAGCTTATTACCTTTGGCTATTCAAGAAGCTAATTAAAACCCAGCTGGAACAAAGTCAATAGATTGTATTTCAAAAGAAAACACATCACAATGGAATGTGTAATTTGTGTTGATTAGTGCAGTCCATACAGATTGAGCATTCAAAAGTTTTAGGATGACAGCTTTAGAGAAATATCTACCATTTGGGTACTAAAATAACATTCTGGACATTGCTTGCAGTTCACAACACATGCACAAATCTTTGTACAAATGCACCCCACAGATCCCTCCCCAAAATTATTCAGTTCAGTCTTGATGTGTTGTAAGAAAGGTGTCTGGGTAACTTATTCCAGCCAATTATTAAAAGCATTATTAAAAATAATATCACTAAGTATGTAGGAGGTGAAACTCTGCAGAGAAAGAATCAACATGGTTTCCACAAAGTTAAATCTTGTCTCACCAACCTTTGAGAGCTCTCTGGGAATGACAATAAATGTCCAGGAAAAGGTGAACCAGTAGACACTGTTTACTTGGACTTCCAAAAGATTTCCCTCACCAAAGACTCCTGAGCAAACTTAGCAGTCATGGCATAAGAGGAAAGGTCCAGAAAGAACAGAAAGCAGAGAGTAGGAATAAATGTAAATTCTTCCAATGGAGGGAAGAAGCAGTGGGGTCCTAGAAGGATCTACTTTGGAACCAAAGCTATTCAGTTTATTTTAAAATGATCTGATATTGTGTATAGTTCTGATTGCCACACCTGAAAAGATGTTGCAGAGATGGAAAATATACAGAAAAGGGAAAATTAAATGTTCAAGGGGTTTGGACAACTTCCTTTTGAGGAAAAGTTAGGGCATTGGGAATTACTTGGCTTAGAAAAATATCAAGCAAGGAAGTATACAACATTATGCATGGTGCAGAAGCAGAGAGAGAGAGAAATTTTCCTTCCTCTCTTATAATACTAGAACCTAGGGTGAAGCTGATTGGTGGGAGATTCAAATCAGATAAGGGGAAGTACTTCTTCGTACAGTGCATACCTAGACTATGAAATTCACTTCCACAAGATGTAGCAATGGCCAGCAATTTGGGCAGCTTTGAAAAGGGATTGAGCAAATTTGTGGAGAAGGAAGTAATCAAAAGCTACAGCTCTTGCTGGCTGCAGCAGGAGGGTGCTGCTGCTCCCACGTCTGGTATGTGGGTTTCCCATGAGCAGATGGTTGGCTACTGTATGAACAGAATGCAGGACTAGGTGGACTCTTGGTCTGAGCCAGCAGGGCTCGTCTTGTGTTCCCATTTGCTTATGAGATGAAGGGGAAAGCAAGTGCAGGATTAACAATCCATATGTGCAAAATCCAGATCTTCTAGTATGTACGTGATGGGCTTGTCAAGGCTAAGCTACCTTCTATCTCTAAAATGAATCTCTGAATACTTGTTGGAAAAGAAGGTAAAAGAAAGGTGCCAACCACTGTGAGATCTTGAAAGCACCTGTGCATGAGCCATTACAATGCCCATCTGAATGTGCATTGAAACAGTGGTTTCTAAATCAAATTTAATATGCTTGTGTGTGACTCTTGATCTCATTTGTTTGATTTAGACAGTGGCACATGACATAAATGTCAATGGAATTGTGGGCATTTGGGATAGCCATACAAATTCAAAATCTCTTCAGAGATGCTAGTGGAACATTGGTTTCTATGGCCTACATGCAGCATAGAAGTGGTTGGTCAATGATTTTTTTTTCATTCAAAACAGATATTAATTTACAGCTTGTAACATGAAGGTAGACACTAAGTGTAACTGGTGATTTATTTAAGCATTATTATCTACATGATTAATATGCTCTAAGACAGGGCAGATGACTGACATTTGGGTGCTTATTTCAAACCAGATTGATTTTTTTCCTTTGGTTAATGGTTAACATTTTTGGACATGGTGAGCCTGTCGTCTGATTGGTTCACCCAAAATTCACAGAGTCCATCCTTAGCATGCCAGCAATCCAGACTCAAGACGAACCAGAAAACCTGCTCACTGAACACAAATGAAACCATATGGTTAACATTCAACCCTGTATGAGACCTCCGCTGTTTGTGATTCAAACATCTGGCCACCTGGACATGTCAGTAGGCCATATGGATCCAACAGCTAAGCATGTGCTGTAGCAGTTTTTGCCTTCACCATTCATCCAGATCACGGTTTAGCAAATGAGGCAAAAAACCCGAGTTTTCCCCCCACCCTCCTCACACACATGGATCAGTATGCACTAAAGAATATTCTGAGTGCTCAATGACATTGCTGAACAACTGCTTCTCAACGCACCCATCTCCAGAGTGCACGTATCCTTCAACTCTTGCGCTGCCCCTCTCAAGCGGGTAAGTAAATTGGCCTTTTCTTTCTTTGATAGTGTCAAGTGGGTCAGCAAATGAGCTCAAGGGTTCACAATTTCATAAAATACTTATGAATTATCTTTTGCATTCATTAGATGAAAATCGAGGATCTAAGATTTAAAAAAATCACAACACTACAATCTCTAGGAAGCACTGCATATCCTCTTGCAGTGATAAGCTTCAATGACATGGCCCATTAAAGAGCTGTGCCCTTACTGCTAATACAGAAAGGCCGTCAGCTAGGATGAGACCAGATTAGTCACAGGGGTAGCCCTCCCAATATTTTAGTCTACAACTCCCATCAGCGCTATCCAGCATAGCTAGTGATGAGGGGTCATGGAAGTTGTAAGTCCAATCATCTGGAGGACCACAAGTTGCCTACCCCTTTAGAGGCCGAGAGAGAGAAAATGGCTACTTGTTTAAAAGGCCCCACATTCAAATCTTGGCTTCCCCAGCAAACAAGCCTTGCAGAATTGTGCTAAAAGTTCCAAGACAGGGCTGATCAAGAGACTGATACGGTGTGGTGTAAGAGACAGTTCCTTATATCTTTACTTCCATACTCCACACTTTTGTGTTGACAAATAGCCTCCATTTTGAAGATATATTATCTGGTGTAAGTTCAAGTCTAAAGGCTCCATTTAATATAAGGCAACAATACTTCATATCTGGTGTTCAGAATTTGTACTCCCTATTGCTGACATAACTTCAATATTAGCACACCGTGATTTATAGCCATATTGCTTGAATAAAGATTCAGACAAACCTGTGGGGCTGCTCGATACAAGAAAAACTGGCTTCAACAGATAGAGGCGGTGTACTCAAATGAAAAGAGAGACACCAAAATCCATTCACTGGGAAACTGCAATAATAAGGTATGACATGCTTTAAGAATATGATAACCTACAAAGAAAAAAATCCAACCAACTTTCATCAACCTAATTATAATGAGAAATAAGCCAAGAAATACAATTTAACTGGTCTTAGGTTGGAACAAACCGGAGTCCGACTATGATTGGGCTTGTTCGCATGATCAAACAGTCCACTTGCACACACGGTCAGCCATTTTTAATATTCAAGTGCAAATGAGGAGCCATCTCACCTGAACCCAGGCAGCCGGAGTTCTGTGAGGGTTCGGGTGAGCCTGGGTCCTGGCTCCTCCTCTGTTTATGTGTGTGTTCCTCTGAGCAGACAGCACACGGGTGTACATTGCTGTGTGTTGAGGAAATGGCTCCCACACAGGGTGACATGCACAACGCTGTCTCAAAGTCCAGGAAAACTCAGGAAGCTCCACACTGCCAGCCAGGCAGCGGAAACGACTGGCTGTTTCCTCCCACCCTAAAAGCGGAAGGCTGCAGGTATACCAAAAAGTAAGCCCAAAGCAATCCTGCTGTTAAGAAAAACATCTTGCTGGGTACGCCCAGCGGAAGAGGGAGAGGTTTGGCCTCCCACCCCACTGAGCAAAGCGCTTTTTGGCTGTTGTTCAGGAGATACAGTGAGTCTGTATGAGGACAAGGGAGGCAGCACCAGCCAGCAGCAGTCAAGGGGCTCTCTAACTAAGAAGGTGGTTTATTTGTTTCTGCTTTCCAGTTTAACTGTGAAGAGTTAAACTTGAACAGATGTCCACTGCTGGTGTGCCAGAATGGGGATAAAGGCATTCCCATGGCTCTGCTCTCTTGTAGGGAGGCCCTGCTCTTCGAACAACTCATTCCCTTGCACTGCTGTTTTCCCACCCAAATTGCCACAATGGGGATGAAAATGGATCAGCAGAGGAGAGTTCTGTGACAGATGTGTCCATGGGAATGTATGAATGGTGCAGGTGTGTGAATGCATGCAGGTCTAGGAAATCAGGCAAGGAAAAGAAGAGCAAACTATAGCTTCTCTTTCTCCAGGTTGCAAGGCTACGTGGCAGAAAGAGAGCCTTCTTCTTGTGTGGCACAGAAATGCTGCAATCTGGACCGTTTCTTTCTCCACGCCTCGATAACTTGGTTTCCGTGTGGCCTGCTGAGGAGGGCAGTCCCCTTGCATTGCACAGCACAAGAGGCCAGCACAGGAGCGAAGAGCTCTTCCCCCCTTCTCTCCTGTCCGGAAGGATCACAGAGAATCTCCCTCTCCACACTGCAGAAAAGCCCAGCCAAATAGACATGGGGAAAGAGGCTGCTCTCTTTCTCCATGTTCAGATGAGTTGGTTCCTGTGCTGTGCACTGAAGCCAGAAGCCCCATTCCCACCATGCTGCACATGTCAAATGTGTACATTTCTGTGTACATGTGTGCACAGGAAAGATAATAGGGGTGGGCATGTCTGCGTGCATTTCTTGGGACGTGGGCTTTCAATTTGTGGGTTGGGTTAGGGTGGCATCCTTGAATATTCTTGAAAACTAGTTTATGGGTTGGCAATTTTGCACATTAAAAAAACATTATGAGATAAGTGCTGTGTGTGCATGCATGCACACACACATATGCATGCACACACACATAATTTTCATGCTGTGGAATTTGCATATATTTTAAAATCAATTTCTATGCTGTGAGGACAGTTCATTTTACTCAAAGTGCAATAATCTATATTGCTCTACTAATGCCTTGATTAGACCAACCAAAAGTTCAGAAAGCACATGCAAGCTTTTGAGATCTCTGCATCTTTTTATCAGAGAAGACATTAAAATGCAGGTTTAGGGAATGGGTGGGGAGAGGGAGCTGACTAGATTACAAAGTCATGTCATCTGCAAATTCAGGCTGGTCCAAAGGTACAATGTGGGAGGAGTTGCATCTCCTTCAACAACTTTGCTTTTATTATTTAGAATAAAATCCAAAGTTACCTCTGCTTGAATTGTTAATCTAAGAGTGTTCTAATTTCTCTTTGTGTTTCACCCAAAGGAGCCTGTATGTTTCACCCAGAACAGAAAACACTTCTGAGAATAGTTCTAATGATGGAGGATATAACATTTTCCCCTCCTTCTTCCCAGCACATCTGAGGCAGTTCCAGGTCAAACAAATTCATATAACCATGACCATTACTTGAGCTCCTAATCTAATGTGAATCCATGTAGACTGGTTCTTCCACATTCCGCCTTGAAACTAGTCTGAACTGACAGAAAATTTGCCTTCTCCATTTCATCAGTCTTTTCCCTCCCCATTTTCTTAACCACCATCACCCAGGCCAGTCTACCTTTTACAACATTTTGCCCAAAGAAGAGATCTGAAGATTTTGAATGCTTGTACAATTTTCCAGGTGTTTTTATAAGCCCAATAAAGGTATTACAACAATACAGATGTTGGAATTGTACTTATAGTCAACACAACTATCTTTGTTTTGGCTTTGATTTTTTTCAAAGCCATTGCTGATCTCTTTAAGAAGTATGTACCCATGTCCAAATTTCATGTATTTACAAAGCATGTTCCTTAATGACCAAATTTCATGTTTTTTCACAGCTGCTATTCCACTGTTTTTCATTTCTGTTCTAATTTAGAGAATACCCATGGTGTACAGATGGCCAGCTTTTATTCTTTTAAAAGCTCATCTGCCTTTGTTTCTGCATTGCACATGTCCTTAAGAAACGTGAGCTACATGGAAAGCCAACTTTTATGCTCCTCTGCCTTTGTCTCCCACACAAGACTGATCCCAGCTGTCGCTCCCACCAGTGACCTGTCTTCCGCCCTCCCAGCCACCAGCTGCCCCTGGATAGTCGCTCCCACCATATTCAAAGATATTTCCAGAGGAAGGAAAGAAAACAATTTCGTCTTTCCTGCTTTCCAGAATCCCATGATATAGCTCCAAAATGCCCAGATTTGGGCATATAACACAGTTAGTAGGATGGTCACATAAGGATCTCTAAAACAGGAAATTCACCACCAAATAAGGGGTCAAAAGAAGAGCCAGCATAATGTAGTGCTTAAAGTGTTGGTGAAGGACTCTGGAGTTCCAGGTTCTAGTCCCTACTCAGACATGAAGTTCACTGAATGAATTTCAACCATTCACTGATTCTCAGGCTAACCTATCTCACAAGATTTCTATGGGACAAAATGGTGAAGAGGAGGACCATGTAAGCTACCCTATGTTCCTTGCAAGAGGGAAAAAGGCGGGATAGAAATGTAATAATTATTTTTATAAAGAGGACACATTTGCATACAATCTGCATATGCTAATTAATATGTAGCAATGCCAAATTAAAAATAATTGCTAATAAGTTTTCACACACACACCCTTTGACTTTTCCACACCTTATTGCATTATAACCTGGAAGTGAGATGGATTTAATTAACATTGTTAACACTTGATGTAGATCTGCAAGACTGTAATTTTTTAAAAAACCTTGGCACAAAAGCTAAATAAACACATCAAACTGGCTCTTGTGGAGTGTGTAAATATTTGCACCTTTGCTGTGGCCTGCCTCCAGAGCACTGTAAGTGCTTGATCCGAGTCCACTTGAGTGCAACTCGAATGCCACATGATCTCAGATTAGCCGCACCTATTTCTGGAGGACCCCAGAATTTCCTGGAGAATGTACCTAAACCAACAATTCCATGAAGACTATGATAAAAAATATATATTGTACCTTCATGGTGTTGAGCATCTTTTCTACTTCAAGTGGTATCAAAATGCCAAGTCAATCTATTTCAGTTCCAGGTAGTAGCTCAGCAAAAAGTGGAAAAGTCATAGGTATGGTGAACAGTTCAGCGAGGCACTGGATCTAGAAATAAGCTGCCTCTCACCATAGTATGGAAAACCCTTTTTATTTTCCCACTAGTTTAATGTTTGATTGATTTTAACTGGGGCCTTAGCATATTAGTGGTTGGATGATGTGGGTTTTGTTTTATTCTACTTATTTATTGTAAGCTGTCCCGAGATGTTCTGTAGGGAACGGAATAGAAAAGCGTTTAATTAATTAATTAATTAATTAATAAGGCTCTGATCAGTGCGCTCCCTCGGCCTGCACCAGGTAAACAACTCTTGCTTTCCCCTTTCTCATGATTTAACTCAGATTTGGGGTGGGCAGCCTTTGAATTAGTGGACACCTCCAACAGAGAACTATTCTCTGACAGTCCTGCAGACAATTTTCCTTTAGTAAAGTAGATCAAATGGCTATCCTAACTGCGGGGAAAGTTCTCAGGGAAGGAGGAAAGCAAGTGACCCTTTTCCTTTCCTGATTCCTAAAGCTCTTCCCCCACCTAAGCCTAAGAAGTACTACAAGGTGCTTCTGGTCTGCGGATCCTGGAATAGGAGCAGATGCAAATTTACCATTGCAGGGCATTTTTGTCTTTCGTGGGGTTCACATTGATCTCTCATTCAACAGCAGACTAACTGGAATCATTCCTTCTATACCTACTTAGTTTTATCCATGAGGTACCATCAGCATTTTTTTACATGCTAGATGGGGTCCAAGGGCATTTGCTGCAGCCACCTTCCTATGTAGGTGCACTTCTGACCAGCACCTGAGGGGTCTTCACATGGGAACCTAAAGTCTCGCATGGCCAAAACTTGGGGTAGAAATATAATCATTAAATTCACAGATCTGTCCCAGAAGGATTCTAAAAGGCTATCCATGGTTACTCTGTCATTTCTTTACACTGCCTGAGTCACCAAGTTCAAGAGTGTGAGGTTAAAGCCCTTTTCCCCATCATGTCATAAATAGGTTTCCTATATTTCATAAGGTCTAATTCCAAGAAAAGGGTGTCCAGGGAATAGAAAAAGTTTGCCAAACTATTTCCGACAGCATAAGATCAGCTGCACACATACAAGGTCACTGCACGCCACCATCCACACTCTTCTGAGAAAACACATTTGGACAAAAGTTGGCTTTCCTAGTGTAACTGGAGCTCAAAAGGATGTGTGATCACCAGTGAAAACTGAAAACAAAACAAAGGTTATGAACTCTTTGGCCCATTCTCCAACTTAGGAACTCTTGGCGCTAAAGTTGCTTATGACTCACCTGCGCTTTGCTTTGGCTTATTTCATTTTCCAAAGAAGAACCAGGTATGGGTACATTTGCAAACAGGGAGATTTTGGGGCAGCTCCTTGTGTCTGTTTTCCAATCAGAGGCTGGTTCCTTGGCTTCTTCTGCTTTGTCATATGAAAGCCCTTCTCTTATGCTTCTGACTGGGAGCATGGGCTTTGATACTTAATGCATTTCAGGGCTTTCATCTTGCATATCAGTGATAAAGTGCTTTATAGTCTTTTAAATTACAAGCAATTACAGTTTCAAGTCAAAAGCTCTTCTGATTCAAAGTACGGGAGTCCCAGTATTCTGGGTGGATGGCTGACTCACACAGGCATCAGGGGAAACTGCCTGTGTACCAGAGCAAAGCTGCTACAACTTTTAAAGCTCTTTTCTTCTCTGCCTTTGACCACAGCTGGTCAACTCCCACCCCAACCCCAGAAAACTAAAGAGGCCTGATAACAACTCCCCCCCCCCACCCCCGTGGTGCTCACGCACTCACTCTGCTACACTCTACTATAATCTATTGCAGTCTCCGATGTATCATTGAAAAAGAGAGAGCACACCAAGAAAACAAAAGACAAAGGAGGACAACAATTTGCATACAAATTACAAATATGGGTTTATATGTATAGGTGCAAATTTAGCTGCAAATACATATCACTGCAAAGAATTGCTGTGCTTTAAATAGAGCACGGTTTATTTGTCTATTAAATTTATAACCCACCTTTTTTGTGCAAAGAACGTAATGTGGCTTACATAACAGCCCTCCTCCTGTGCCTAATCTTATCTCCACAGCAACAGTCCTGTGAGGTAGGTTGGGCCGAGAGTCTGTGAAAGGCCCAGAGTCACCCAGTGAGCTCCATGGCTGAGCATGGACAAGAACCCAGATTGCCTGAGTCCCAGGCCCACACTGCACCACACTGGCTCTCAGTTACAATATGCAGTTGTAATATCTCTCTCACAATAGTGGGAAGATTTTGCCCAGTGTGTGAGCTGTACTCATGGGCAACTCCAAGGCCCCTCCTCTGTGTTCCAATTCTTTATCTTTAAACTGTACTCAGGCCAGAGTGTGACTGCTCTTCATATTGGGCAAGTCATGAAATAAAAGGCTGACCTCAGATGGCCCTTCAGATAGAGCAGTGTCCTCTGTCAAGTGATACACCTGGCCGGCCTTCTATGGTCTAGTGTTCAAAGCCACTACAGATGCCTACTTGACTGGAGACAACAGTGACTTTAAAGAAATCTCTCAAAGAAACACTGATGTTCTCTTTCTGGTTTTCCCCTCCGAGACCCTGCTAAGTGCCCATGTGAAATTTTTATTTTCCTCAAAGCCTGGAGCAACTTTACTTCATGAACATTGTGGGAAATATAAATGATCCAATCACAGGACTGCTGCTGTGACTGCCCCTGGGTGTAGAAAGGGGCACTGTGCTGAAAGGCCTCTCAGACCTGGATCTGGCCTTCCTCTCCAGTCCAGACAGGTTCAGCTTCCACCATGCCCACATTCTCGTTCTTCTGTTCCTGTCTCTGCTTTTCCCACATGCATCATCTCTCATCTGTTTGTTCAACAGATGAGAGATGATGCATTTCCTCCTTCAAGTCCTTCCTAAAAGATGCACCTATTCCCTTTCCTAACCAACCTTGTCTCTCATTTTCCAGAAGAGTGGATTAACCCTTCAAACCATTGTCATGCCCTGACCAGTTCTCACCCCGCTGTTCCTATTCTGTGCACCAAATGCAGTTGGCAGATGCCACTTCACATGCCACACCTGCAGCGCAGGAGGCAACTCAAGTGAAAAATAGCAAGAAGAGATACCAAGCAGCTAATGTGCATCTCTGTCCCCGGTCTCATCTCCTTCCCTCTTCCAAGTTTCAGCACTGTGGTAGGGGAGCTTAATGGCTTGCCCTGTTGGCAAATGAAGAAAACTCTTAGGTACAACCAGGTGCACAGGTTGAAGCCCAGGAGAGGCAGAGCCTTGACCTCACTTACCCTCTCTTTTCCAGCACCCCACCTACTTACTTGCTTGAAGCAGGAGATAATTTATCATGTTTGCTCTTCCTCCACACCTAAGCCTGGGTCCTGGACTCCTAAGCAGGGGAAGCATGAGGACTTGCCCTTCCTGGCACAGCCTTGTAAGGACCTGCCTAATCCACTCAAACACAAATGACTTCTCCACCCAGAATGCAAATGCTACCAAGTAATTGCAGTTATTAGGACAGGCAGATATGCATTTGCCATTGTGTCTCAAACTTGTACATGTAGTTACCAAGGTTGCGTATGCAAATTACAATTACATGATGATTGAGATTTTTGTTGGCTGGCAGCCTTTTAATAGACATGAACCACCTTCAGATGGAATGATAAATGTGGAAATTCACTACAGGAATAGGGAGGAGAAAGACTCTATATTATTGAGAATTCTTCCGCAACCTGATGCCTTTAGATGTTTTGGATGTCAATTTCCATCAAAGCCAATGTCCACAAATGATAGGAGTTGTAATCCAAAACTTTTGGACAGCTCCAGATTTGGGAAGAGCAGTACAGGGATTTGTTAGAAAGCTTCATATTATTAGGAGTATCAGAAAACTTTTGACAGTGTGCTGTAGAAGTAATAAAAATAAGTAGATATCTGGCTTTTTTATTTTTATTATTTTCATTTACCGTATTTTTCGCTCTATAAGACGCACCTGACCATAAGACGTACCTAGTTTTTAGAGGAGGGTTCCATGGAAAGCTTCCTGAGAATCACAGGCACATTCCCCATCACTTCCCCATGGGCTTCATTAAAAGACGGTTTGCCATTTGAAAACACACACTGACCTGTGATTAACAGCTCTCACCTGTGCTGGGGGGGGGGGGCGGAGCAGGGCACACCAAGCGCGTGCCAGCCAGGTGGTGCCTCATGGGGCCAGCAGCGTGCTGGCGGTGGTCTTCCGGGCGGTGCGGTGGCGGCGGCAGCTGTAGGTCTTCCCGGGCGGTGGGGGTGAGCAGTCTGTCTCTCCATGCGGCTGGCTGTTTAAAGCCCATGGCTCCTCCTCCTCCGCACCGCTCCCCCTGAGCAGCACAGCTCTCACCTGCGCTGGTGGGGGGGCGGAGCAGTGCGCACTGAGCGCGTGCTGGCCAGGTGGTGCCATGTGGTGCAGCCGGGCCGACAGTGTGCCGGCGGTGGTCTTCCGGGTGGCGCAGCGGCAGCAGCAGGTCTTCCCAGGTGGTGGGGGTGAGCAGTCCGTCTCTCTGTGCAGCCGGCGGGTTAAAGCCCGTGGCTCCTCCTCCTCCACGGCAGGTCTTCCCGGGCAGTGGGGCTGAGCAGTCCATCTCTCCGTGCGGCCGGTGGGTTAAAGTCCGTGGCTCCTCCTCCTCCGTACCACTTCCCCTGAGTGGCACAGCTCTCACCTGCGCCAGAGGGGGGGCACGGAGCAGCACGTGTCGAGCGCGTGCCGGCCAGGTGGTGCCACGTGGTGCAGGTGGGCCGGCAGCATCCCGGGCGTTGGGCACACACACATTCGCTCTATAAGATGCACAGACATTTCCCCTTACTTTTGAGGGGGGGAAAAGTGCATCTTACAGAGCGAAAAATACGGTATATACTGCCTAACAGCTGAAGTTTTCTGGGCAATTCAAAGCAATTCTGATATAAAATACATCACATTTTCATATATACCATTTTTAAAAGTTTGAATAGTTAAAACAATTCATTTTTTTAAGAAAACCTGTTAAAATAGCTGATATGTCCTATCATATGTCATGAAATGATTGAGAATAGAGGGTGGTCTTAAACTAGTCCCAAAAAAAAGATCACAATATTGGCACCAGGTGGGCCTCAATTGGAAGAGCATTTCATAATGGGCAGAAGCATCACTGAGCAGGCCCTCTTCCTTGCTGCAACTCTCCAAAGGTCCCTGTCAGGGTCCACGGCTGGGACATGGGTGGCCAGAGACAAGACCAGACAAGAGCAACAGAGGCAAGACAGAGTCCAAACTCAGGGTTTAATGGAAAGTCCAAATCATACTGATGATACATGCCATGGTCAAGAACCAGAAGAATGTGTGAGGGTAGAACAAGGACATGGTCAGGAGCAAGCCAAGGGTCAACTACAAAGAAAATAAACAGAGGTGCAGGTCCCTTGGACAGGATAACAGGGTGGGAGACACAGTATGGCAGGATACATGGCAAGGCAAAATATAGGTCAGGCAAGAGGCTGGCACAACAGCAAGGCAACATGGAAAGGCAGGAGCAGGAACCATTAGGCAGGATGCAGGCACAGCAGCAAACAGGAGGACCTGCGTTTCTGAGGCAATAGAGCAAGGCAGGGGCAGGAGCAGTTAGCCAAGGCGTAGGCACTGCAGCTACAGGAAGACCTGTTTGCTGGGGAAAGAGCTTGCTCTTATATAGCTCCTCCCCAGAACTTCCAGCTGGGGCCAGTCAGTAGAATGACAGATCCAGCAGTCCTTGGGGCTGATCCTATGCATACTGTGGTGGTGGTTGTTCTGGTTCTGGCCACCAGAGCAGCCCAGAACCTGACAATCCCTTGCCAGTGACACTCAGAGAAAGTCCTGAGAAGTAGACCGTAGTGGTTGTGTAGATTTAGGTCCGGAAAGGTGTTTTACAATCCCAGGCTGGGGGACTTTACAGGTTAAAATTAACTGCTCGAACCAGGTTCAGAATCATACGGGCAGTCCATGAAAGCTGATATTGTTCCAAACCCACTTCTGGTCCCAGTTATTAATCTGGAATTTTGCACAAGCTACAGATTCTGCACAGTCTTTAAGAGCAGCCCCATGTAAAATACATTGCAGCTGTCTAACCTGGAGGTTACAAAACATAGATTACTGAGCCAAGATATTCCTGTTCAGGTAGGAACATAGCTCGGTCATCAGCCAAAGCTGATAGAATGTGCTCCACAAGCCTCAAATTGGACATATAGTTCCAGGGGGACCCACAAGCTATGAACCTACTCCTTCAGTGGGAATACAATCCCATCTGGTACGAGTTGAACACCCTCTACCTAGTTAGAAGAATCACCCACTAACAACATCTCAGTCTTGTCTGGGTTGAATAGCTAGGCACCAATTTAGCACATCTGAGATGAAAAGGAAAAATAGATGGCAGCATATGCCAAAGCTCTACTTGGTGGTTTCATGTAGATCTTAAATAGCATGAGAGATAAGACCAATTGATGAAGAGCCCAATGAGGGGGAACCCACAGGGCTAAACAATATTCTCCAAGCATCACCTCCTGGAATGGTCATCCACTCAGGAGAAGAATGAAAGATGTGTGCGGAGTCCAATGGTAGGTGAAAATCAGATGGATTTTGTCAGTTCAGCCCTTTGGATTCCATTCTATCAACCCTACACTTGCACCAACTTGATGTGAGTACTGCTTTAGAATGGGTTGCAATTTGCATTACTTTAAAAAAAGCAAGGTAGAATTTGTACAATAGTTGGACATGTACTCCACACGGTGATGGAGAATGCATAAATTAGCACTACATTTGAGCTTCTGTTCCACAACCTTGTACAGATTGGATAAATTTGTGCACATTTGCATGTGTGAAGCAAAGCCCTAATTTTGCAGACATCTAAAATGAACTGTCAGAAAATTCAAAAGGGCCAGGATAGCATGCATGTATATCCAGTAAAAGGATTAGAGTTGCATCCATATGTCTCATGTTAAATGTCACAATAAAAACAGCTGTAATCTACTATGGCAGCCTGATTTACAGAAATTGCACTAGAAATACAGAGTTCCTGGCTCCAAATCTAAGTAAATATTTTGAGCAACTTCACAGAAGCCCCACCTCAACTTGGCCCACTTTTGGTTCTCAGATCAGAAATGCCTCAAAAGTCTGTTGACCTCAAACAAAATGAGTTTTCTGATGTGACACATGCCTAATTGAAACCACTGCAGTACAGTATCTTGCACTACTAACTCAGACAGCCACCCCAAAAGGAAACCGTGGTTCATGGTATTGAAAACTGCTAAGATATTCAGGAGTATTAAAAGTCTCACATTTCCTTCTCTCTTCTGACATGGGTCATCATATAGGGTAACCAAAGCTGTTTCCATGACACAACCAAGCCTGAATCCTAAATGAAATAAGATAAACAGTCTCATCCAAGAGTGCCTGGAGCTGGCTGGCCTCCACCTGCTCACAGACCTTGCCCAGGAGAACAACCTTTGCCACCAGGCTAAAGTTAAGTTCTTCTGAGTCTAGAGAAGAATGCTTCGGTGTGGTCTCACTACTGCCTCTTTTGGATGGCATGGGACCACTCCCTCTTGAACAGGACGTTAATCATCTCTCTGTCCCATCTGTCTGTTCCTCCCTACTAGTTTTTATAAGCCAAGAAGGGCAAGGATCCAGTACAGAAGTAGTTGTAGGAACCTGTCCAAGCACCTTGTCAATGCCTTCAAACCATATGAGCTGCAACTTGTTCAAGAAAACTGGACCAGTCTATGCTCTATATGCACGTGATCAAACTCCTCTGTGTCCTGGCTGATTGAAGACATTTTAGCTTAGAAGTGCCAAGCTAATATGCCACAGCAGGCCTCAGGCAGGCCTATAACCTAGGGAGAGAAACTATACAGTCCATGGCAACTACTACCACTAGCCCTGGCCCTCAAGTCTGTCCTGAGGCTTCTGTCTGCCCCAGTCCTTCCAGGTTTGCCCACCAAGTATCCCAGTGGGCACAACTGGAAGAGACTCGCTCCTCCCTGTTTGCTCACCCATGTCTCAATTATACATGCCAGATTGGCCACTTCATTCACTATTAGGTCATGTATAAAGGAGATCTTGTTCTGCACTGATCTGGCATTAAAAAGCAGCATCTCAAGACCTGAGTTGCTGGCAGGGCAACCACCAAGCCTGTGGATGGAGGGAAGACTGGAACACATGCTTCAGCTGCTTGTGGTCTGGGCCACCGTCCTCTTCCTCGGCTAGCCTTCCTCCTAATGCCATCACTCCCTCTATTCATCACTACACTGATTGGGTCCCATCAGTGGGTCCCCTGTGCTCCCTCCCAGGTGCGTATTCGAGCCCCAAGAAGGTAAGGAATCCCACAAAGACCCTAATTTCCAAGTCCTGAACCATTGAGGTAGAAGCTGAATTACATATGCAGGGCTCTTGCCCTTGTTGGAGTTGCCCTAATAAAAGTTATGCTAAAATGTGTCCTATACTTTTTATATACTAAAATGTATTCTATACCTTAGAATATAGAAAACTGCCTGTTTTCTTCCCCACCCACTCAATCTGCAGGGTTTTTCCATTCAGGTTCCTTCTATGGGAAAAGGAGACAAGCCCCAGGTCATGCAAACAGATATTTAATCTTGCCAGAGAACTCAAATTACCCTTCCACCAGCTTTCCCATTGACTTCCCGAAACTCCTACCTCAGACTGTAAAAAACAAACATTGAAGCCTGTTAAATTCTGTAACTTCTGATTGCTTTATCTCTTTCTTTGTCACTCAAGATCTTGATGTGTCATGATCTTTTCCCAGTGTTTCCCTAATGGTTTCACAATGTTTCTGTGTTTCTGCATTGTTCTCATATTATCACCCATTCAGAATCTCATTCTTCTCTCTGCTGTGTGTAACCCCAACCCCATAAAACACTCTGTCCATGATCTGTTCCAGTTTTAGACTGCCACCCTTCAGAACTGTTGTAATTTAAGGATGTCTGTTGCTGTAAATAAAATTGTTGAGCGCTTGATTGTACACTTCCACTGAACTGGAGTATTCATTCCAAGCAGTCTGAAAACCTGATACCCTTCAGCTTGCACTGCAGGCTCATGCCTCCAGCAAACTGGAGGCCAGATATACCTGCAGGAAATAAAACAAACAGTTCATCGGGTTGAAGTTCTCCCGATAAACTGTTGCAATAGAGCATAAAAATGTGGAGATTGTCTTCATCCTTAGACTAATGAAGAATGAAAAATCTCATTTGGTTCCAGTTTTCATTTTGGAGAAGCTCTCACTCAGGACCATACATTGGCCTGAAACCAATCCTTTTCTATTGTTAAAAATGTATAGTAGGAAGCATATCTATTCAATAGGACGTATGATTGGCATGTCTGCTCACAAATAAGCAGGGAAAGACTCATCATGGCTACTAAGATATATGCAGTGCAGGCATTTGCAAGACAAGCCTCCTCTGGAAGGTCTCAAAGAAAAGCTCTTATCTCCAATCTGTAGCTGATCAGAGATAAGTGTTTTCCTCTGCTTAACACTGAGGGAGGGAGTCATTTTCAGTGCTAGACAGAGAAAATGCTTATCTTTGACCAGCTGCTGATCAGAGATGAGAGTTTTTCCCTGTAGGCAGAGGGACTGGGCTCAGGGTAAAGAGCTTTAGTTAAGAACAGGAGCCATGCTGGATTGGCAAAACACACTAACCGATCCTGGCAATAAGCCACAGTGGTTTGGTTGTGTGCAAAACAACCCATGGTGAGCCTGAGAGATGATTGTGGTCACTGTTGGTAGTTGACCCTCTTCTCCCCACTTCCCCCTTGGGCCTTGGAGGATCAACCCAGGAGACATAGTGGGGGAAGCAAATCTTTCTCTCAAAATTGTAAGTTGTTTTGGGTTTGCCATGACATTTTTCTCCTCTCTTATGGTAAGGGGAGATTGAAGTTTTGAATAATCCTTTCAAAGTGGCCCAGCAGCACTTTAGAAGGACAATTTATGGTGCTTTTAAAAATTGCATAGATAGATAGATAGATAGATAGATAGATAGATAGATGAATAACCTCAGTTGTGCAACTGTAGGGATTTGATATCTCAGCTGGGGCAATGTCCATAGGATATTGAGGTCCCAAATGTATTTCCTCCCACACACAAACACTTTGGGAAAGTGCAAATGCTCACTTCCTCTCTCCTTTTTCAAGGAAAAAGTAGTTTTGCTTGCTAGCTGATTCCCTTCTACTCGGTAGGGTTGATTGTTTGGATCCAGATTGTTTGGATATGATATCCCACTGAGGATACAGCAATCTCTAAAACAGGGGTCTCAAACTCAACTTACCTGGGGGCCGCTGGAAGTAGAGTCTGGGTGAGGCTGGGCCGCATCAAGTATTCCACCACGGCGGTGGTGGTGGGCCGCTCATCCCGCGTCGCTCCCGGAGGCCAGCCCGGGCGCCGCCGGTGCTTTGAAGGCCGCAGAGCCCCTCCCCCGTGCCCCGCCCATCCCGGCAATTGGCCCGCGGGCCATGAGTTTGAGACCCCTGCTCTAAAACAAGCCATGGGTTGTTAGGGTGACTTGTTTCATGTACACAAACCAGTCCAGGTGAAACAGTCCACACCTGCACAACATGGCCGCTCATCATAGGTAGCAATGCACAATGAGTTGTGTTGTGTGAACCTAGTCAATGTCTACCTAGGCTAGCATTCTGCTTCCTACAGTGGCAAACTGTATGTCCCAAAGTCCACATGCAGGACCTGAAAGCAATAGCCTTCTCCCACTTTTGTTTAAAAGCAAATGGCTATGGATGGTCCTGAAAGAATTGGATGTGCCTTGGCACTTGATCGTCCAAACCTGCATCATGGACAAGAAGCTGCTGCTAGGGCAGAATATGGAGATTGGTTTCCCATAAACAAAGGGGTCGGAAAAGGATGTATTTTCTAACTAACTGTTCAGTCTGTACACAGACCCTATCATAAGGAAAGCTGGATTAGGATCAGAGGAAGGGGTGAAAATTGGCAGAAGATGATTTAAGAAATGCAGGTGATGCCATATTACTGACAGAATACAGCAATGAATTGAAACGACTCCTGATGAAAGTGACAGATGAAAAAAGAAAGTGCAAAAGCAGGACTGCAGCTGAATATTAAGAAAACAAAAATTATGACTACAAAAGAATTCTGCAATTTTAATGTCAACAATGAATAATTGAAATTGTGAAAGATTTTGCATTCCTTGGCTGCATCATCAATTCAAATAAGACTGCAGCGACTAATTAGAAAAGGGCTGAGGCTTGGAAAGACAGTAATGAAGGAACTAGTGTAAGGAGCATCAAGTGTAGGGACATCTCACTGGGGACCAAGCCCAAGATCATCCAGAGACTTGAAATACCAGTCACTATCTATGGGTGTGAAGGCTGGCCAGTAAAGAAAGCCGACAGGAAGAAATTTTATGTTTGCAAAACATGGTGCTAGAGGAATGCTTAGTAAATACTCTGGACTGAAAGAAAGATAAGCTAGTAGGTCCTAGATCAAATCAAGCCAGAGCTTTCCCTAGAAGCAAAAATGACAAAATGGAGACTGTCATACTTCAGACACATCATGAGAAACCAGGATTCCTTGGAGAAGACAATAGTAGGGAAAGTCAAAGGCAGAAGAAGAGGAAGGAAGAGGCTCAAGTCCATAAAGGAAGTCACAGCCTTACAGGAACTGAGCAGGGCTGTTAAGGAAGGAGCATTTTGGAGGGGTTTTGTGAAAGAATGACAGCTTGATCCTATAGATTCTTGTTCAGATCCCCCACTGAAGTCAAGGGGATTCGTTTAAAAATATACATTCACTGTACTGCAGCTTTAAATTTTCAGTTCCTCTATGAACAGCTCTAATTTGGCCATTACCATATGCTGGCACAGGGATGGGCAAGATTTCACCCCAAAAAATGTTTTTTGCTATTGAAAAGTAGGTGGCATGGCCGTAAAAATGGGCTATTCTGCTTAAAAGTAGGGCACATGGGCAGCCTTAACTCCAAGCAAGATCATGGTGCTAGAAGTCTCTTAGGAGTCCAATTTTGTTTTAAAGTGAAACTCTGGCTTCCTTCATACTGCTGCACCTCTGAATTTGAGCTGCAAAAATGGTAGGCCAGCAGCAGTTCTGTTAGAAATGAGGACTGGTGTGGTATCCAGTGTGTTCTGGGGGGAATTGACTCCCACCAAAGTTGCCCATCCCAATGCTGGTACCACCGTTCTGTTATGGATGTCCAATCTGCAGATTTAACTGGAAACATACGATGCTGTGTGCATGTAATTATTTTAATTTTTTTAATATATATTTTTATTTTTTTCCTGTATTTAAAAAAAAGTCTCAACAACCTTTTCATGCAAGGAAAGCAAAAGAAAGTAGATGGACTCAAATCACAGAATAAATCTATATTACTTTATTTCCTGAATATTCTCTGTTGCCCTTTCTATAACCCTTTGGCTTCATTTTTATCCATGCAATGTTTAAAATCAGGTACCATCTTATAGTACCATAGGACTATTCTTCTTTAATAAATAATATTACAGTGCATCAATGGTTAACACAGCATATAAATTAGCATTTATAAAAATCAATTACATTGTCTCATAAGACAGAAGAGAAGCCAAGACCTTCATCGTGGGTTCATTTGTATTTATCTGTTAATTATAAGCCGTAATTGTCTCTTCTTATCATTTTAATTTGCATAAATTGCATAACTTTAGCATTTAACAGGTTTTGATACTTGGACACAATTATACTTTAAGCATTCTTTCTTGAAATGTTCGTTATTAATTACGGCATTAAAATTAGCAGCTCTGATAATTGACCTTGGTTTTTCCTTGCTTTCTCCTCATCTGGCCGTCGAGGTCATTCATTTGATGATTATGCACGCTTTGTAACTTCTTATTGCTTGTGTGCTAAGTTTTAATTGTACTTTATAGCCTGTCAGTTTTTACCGAGAGGTTTTTTTTTTTTTTTTGGACTGAGAGTGAAACATTCTCTTGCTTCTTTGATGAACTGTCTAAAATAGATTTAAGTCTATACAGAGACCAGTAAGAATTTTGTTACTGCTTAAAGCTTTCAAAGGGATAGCCATGGCAGGGTCAAGCAACACATTACAGGAATGACGTAGTGTGAAGCTGACCTCTTCTTTTGTTTGACTCTAGGGTAAGTACATGCGGCCCCAATTCAGACTGGAACTTCAGTGCACTAGAAATGGAGGAGTAAGCCTTCCCCTCCACACCATTTCCTCCCCAAAATCCTAGCCCATTTCTCCACAAGTGCAGGAGGGAGCTGAGAAAAGCCTCAGTTGATGCAAATAATGTCTACTTTCCTTTGAATATTGCAGTGCAGATGTTCCCAGCAGACCAGGCCCAAAGAGAACAAATGTTATGGTTAGAAATATTTCCCTGTAATAAATACTAATCACTGGATACTCAGACTTGATAAAGAAAATTGCAGTGGCCGTGCATTTGTTTAAACTGAGCTCTCTCTAATGCTTCACTTTGCTGTTTTCTTCCAGAGAAAAAACTCCACGCAGCAGGGGCCAGCCAGATCACTCTGCTGCAAGAGGCAGGTTTATGACAGCGTTGCACTGAGATGCACACACGATAACTGAAACCGTGGCCAGCTCAACGACTGTTTATCTGCTGGAAAGGTCCTCGTATCAAACCACACTATTCTCTCAGTTTGGGGCAAAATATGACAGCCAGGTTGGATGGCTTCCAGGCACTGGGTTCAACGGCAGGTGGCTTCTACGTTTTGGGGTAAGAGGCTGTCTGTGTGGTGTGCCAGGGTGTGCTTTCAGAGTTTGTCTTCTTTTAAAATTAACACAGCTGGCCAGTATGTGCTCTGTGCAAGGGCCTAGAAACGACTCGCAAAAAGCAAAATAATACAAATGACATTTGAGTCATCCTTGTTCCAGAGGTGCTGTTTACAACAACCTTTCCCAGCCTGAAGACCTCTAGATGCATTGGACTACAACTCCCAGCATCCCCCAGCTGAATTCATAGAATAGTAGAGTTGGAAGGGGCCACAAAGGCCATCGAGTCCAACCTCCTGCTGTTGCAGGACACCAAGTTACACCATCCCACTCAGATGGCTGTACAGTTTCTGAATTGCAATCCAACATACCTGGAGATTGCCAAGTTGGAGAAGCCTGGTTTACAGGTATGGCCAGTTTATCACAGCCAGACCTAGAAACATTCCTTACTATTTATTTTCTCCCGTAGAAGGCACAGCAATCCTTTTCTCTCTTATCCCCAAAACAGCCCTGTGAGGTAGGTTGGGCTGGATGTCTATGACTTGCCCAAGTCACCCTGTGGACTCCATGGCTGAGCAGGGACTAGATCCTCGTTTGCTAGACTAGATCCTAAGTCCCAGACTGGTGCTCTTAACCACTACACCACACTGACTACAATTTTACACCACTTTAAAGTTGGTGTGTCCATGCTACCTAAAAGCCTTCAGCAATGGCAATATTCCACATACCCTTCAGTACAGGCTAGTAACCCATGCACCAATTTATAAACATGCGGCTCCTCCACCCCAACCAACTATGGCTTGGATGGATGCCATCCTAGCATGTAATCATCCTTATATCACTATAGTGTTGCACACAGGGGCAGAAATGTTTTGAGTTACAGCAACTGCATGAAACAGTGTATGTGTCAGGACATTTTGGTGGCGCTGCACACAGAAGGAGTCGTGTTTTAACAGGCCCATAGCTGCCAGTGTTGGAAAAACCCCAAGAGGGAAATTTCAAGGTGCAATCCTATGCATGTTCAGACAGTCTACAGCTATTAAGCTAGTCCTTCTCAGGTTGCACTGGCGGCCTGTTGCAACCCAGGCCCAATTCAAAGTGCTGGCACTAGCATACACAGCCCTAAACAGCTTGGGGCCAGGATATCTGAGGGAACACCTATCTCTATATATTCTTGCCTGATCAATGAGATCTTTGTTGGAGGTTGTTCTCACTAAACCACCCCACAGTGAAGTGAAAGGGGAAATGGCCAGGAGAAGGGTCTGCTCCATGGTAGCACCCCCACCCCTTTGGAACCTGCTCCTCAAGGAGACATGCTGAGCACCACCCCTGCTCTCCTTCTGGCATCAGAAAACTTCTTTTTATCTTACTGATGCTTTGGTAAGTAGTTGGTTTTAACATGCTTTATTGATCCTGCTGCTGCCTTTCCGTGACCTTTTAACTGCCAGATTGTATTAATATTAATATTGAATATTAATACTCAAGCCTTTTAATTGTTTCAATATTTTTATTTCTGATTTAAAATTTTCTGATGTTGTAATCGTAATTGTTGGGTCATTATTATTACTGTTCTATTGTTTCAATGGGTCTTATCTTTTAAAATTCTTGTTTTATTGTTTGCTATTACTTATTGTTAAGCCATCTATTGTTCCCAGCATTAGATGGCAAAAGAAGAAGGGGACAGCAGAGGATGAGGTGGCTAGATGGAGTCACTGAAGCAGTTAGTGTGAGCTTAGGGGGACTCTGGGGGATGGTGGAGGACAGGAAGGCCTGGAGGAATGTTGTCCATGGGGTCGCAATGGGTTGGACACGACTTCACGACTAACAACAACATTGTAAGCCACCCAGAAGGCCTTGGTAACTAGGGATGCAGCATATAAATGTAAGAAATAAATAAATAATCAGTACAACTCTCTGAAAAAAGCTGATCTTGAGGCAGGCTGGGGAGGGCTCCTGATGGAAGCTGAAGTCCAAGACATGGGAGGTGGAAGAGGCAGCTATAGACAGATGTTGTAGCATTCGCACTCATTCAAGCCCTGTGCTAAAAGCAGATGCATCAAAATGCTTCACATTCCCATGCTTTAAGACCCAATGAATTGATGCATGAAAGATGTTGCAAGCATTCAAGCAGGAATGCACACAAAAGTGATGAGCCTTATTTGAATGCTGATAAGGAGGAACAAGGCAGCAGCAGGAACCTCCTCTTGAACCCTCTCGCACTGGTCCCATCCCCTCCTCCTCCTGCCTCAAAGCCCTGGACAATTATCCTAGGGCAGAGCAGGGAAGCTGCGAGTGGCCATTAGTATTAGCAGCCATAACCACTGCAGGGACCAGTAGAACAATTCTTGTAGGTGGCAGAACTGCCCCTCCCAGGATGTCCAGTGGAAAACTCATGTTGATTCACATTGCAAGATGGTTCAGAGAGCAGATAATATTCAAAAGCCTTCATTTTTTCATCAGGAGCTCTGGGAAGAGTTTCTGCTTCAGCCATCCCCCTTCCCCTCCCCTTCCCTGGATTCAAGATACAGTCTTGGGGCAAGGGAAGACAACATTGGCTGGTGGGGAGGGGGGCACTTCGCAAGCAGCCCCAAGCCTTTGCCAGTTCGAACACCAGTGTGTATGGAAGACCATGATGGGGTGTGTGTGTGTGTGTGTGTGTGTGTGTGTGTGTGTGTGTGTGATTTCAGCAGTAACTGTATGCCTATTTTCGTGCTTTCTGCTTACACTAAAGGTTTAGTGAAAATGAGTCTATATTCCAAGACTATAGACTTGTATTTCAAATCTACATGAAAATACAAGCAGATGAGAAAACTCACACATGAAGCAAATTGTATCTACCAGCACCTGGTATGTCCAATGTTGGCTTAAATTCATTTCAATCATTCTACTTAACAACCCTTTGTTTTAGGAAATCCTTCCCCTTGGATTATTTTGACTGCAAACCCCATTATTCCTGACTGTTGAGCTTGGTGGCTGGAACTGATGAGAGCTGTAACGAGGGCAACAGGCTGGAGAAGTATCTTCTCGAAAGCTTTTCCAAAGGCAGTGTGTGTTATTGCAAAAGGAAGCATTGGTCTCCTCCAGTTCCTACAGAATTCCTTAGGACAAAGTCATTTATTTGTTTATCTGGGTTCTGTTCAGAGACAGCAGACCTGGCCTTCAGGATATCGGAGGTTTAAAGTGCCTCATTTGGATGTTATTACTTGTCAGTAGAACAGCATAATAAATGTACCAGCTGTCTTCAGAATAAAATCTGCTCCTTGTGAACATCTAAAATCCTGTGGTGTAAATTTATGAGGAGCCAAAATGCAAGGAGATGAATGAAAAAATAAACCATACACAGGCTTGTTTCCTAACACTTGTATCAATATGTCAGAGATGTTTAATCCCATCTTTTTAATGCATGAAAGTGGGTTTCATATTCACTGTGAATATTTTTTAAAAAGTAAATTACTCTCTTGCCATCTTAGATTACTGGTTAGGGAATGACGTTTTTCTTCCTGTTTTGATTTGTCAGTGCACTTATTACAATTGGAGCTACACTATGCAAACAAAAATCATGAGTGCTTATTTTAAAGGTGCTTCTACCTGCGTGAACATTATCCAAACCTCATGGTTTCTCGGGGTCCAGGCAGATGATGCCCTACTACTAATAATTTCTGCTTCTTCTGCTTTAAGTTACCAACAGAATTTGCAATTGACATTCCATATTACCAAGGGATAGTGTGTATTTTGTGGCTGTGCACCTCCTCTTCTGTTCCATGCATAGCTGTCCCTTAGTGGTATCCTTCCATCTTTGACACGGGATGTGGCTTCAGTGTGGATTGTGCCTTGACAGGCAGCTGGAATGCAGCAAAATGCAGCAAACATTCATACCTTGTTCTGCAGGAACAATGCTTTTAAAAATCAATCATTTAAGAAGTTCAAAAACACTACTAGCAACAACAGCAAGACCAATAATAGAAATAACACTTGAGTTAAACAGTGCTATGCCTCTATAATGCCTTCTTGGAATATGTATTATTGAAAAAAAATGATCCAGGGTGCAGTACTATGGGAATGTTTGTAACCCTCTGAACACAGAAGACTGCAGATGTCCTATGGAGGGCAGGAAGATTGCAGGGGCAAAGATCACCTCCCCGCTCCGCTCACTCTACAAAGCTCTTAGACAGCTGATCTTGGCCATCTTAAGTGCAGCGATTTGAAGTGCGAGGAAAGGAGGCTGAGGCACCTCCGTGGCACGTCAGACCTTTCCGCCTGGCTGCAGGAGGGGCAGTCCAGGTGCCTCCAGCCCTGCCCCACTCTGAAAAGCACTTAGGCAGCCAGGCTTGGCCATCTGAGTGGAGCACTTTGCAGGCGGAGAAGAGAAGACTGATGCACCAGCCGGACATGCAAATTTTGGCTTGTTCATCTCCTTTCCTCCCAACTCCATCTAATGCTCCCCAAAGCTCTTCTCTGAGGCCATGGCACAGTTCTTTCCTTGCCAGCTGCAGGTGAGGGGTGGGGAGGGGTCCCCCCCTCCCCCACTACTAGGCTGAGTGATTTTCAGAATCCAAAGCATTGTACAGCCATCAAGAGGCTGTCTAGCAGTCATGCGGTACTCGCGCCCCGATTAGATTTACATATCTAAAAAGATAGGTGAAAGGGTGATGGCTAATGGCAAGGTGGTTAATAGCAGTAACAAGAAAGGTCTAATTACTTAAAATTAGCATTATAACATGATAGGTAAAATACAACTATATTGCTGTAATGATATATCCTTATATTTCTCTATACTTATCTCTATATTTGTTTTTTGGTGGACCATCAAGGGTTGCAGCACAATTCACAATTGATTGTTTGGTCATTTCCCAGTCTGTACAGTTCCCACTTCCCCTTCTGAAAGGTGGAAATGGCTCTCCTAAGGCTTAGTTAGTGGCATATTTCACACTGAAATGCACTGGATTTCAGGTATTTTGGCTCCTGTTTCTGCCCCGCTCTCTCGTGCAAGGCAGCCCGTGAGAGTTCCCCAGAATGAAATTTGACGCTTGGGCTGAAAAATGCCCTTGTTCTGAAAACACCTGCCTTGGGGCACCCTAACAACTTCTACTACAACAACAAACCATACTTCAATTGTTTAATGTGTGCTTCAGCAGCTCACATTAAACTACAATGCAATGATATAAAACACCTAAAAATAATAATTAAAATGGAACGTACATTTGAAAACGTGACAACATCATAACACTAAAGCAGGGTGGCCACAGAGCATCAGTGGCAGGGAAAGGGCTTCCAAGAAGCCCTTGATGCTTGCCAGGCTTCCTGCCTCTCCAGTCCCCCCATACCAGGCCTTCCGTGGGGTGGGAGCCACCTCGGAGCAGGCTCACTTGTGTCCCACATGACACGCTTCAACATTCCGAATCTTCCATAGTTCCACAAATCTTCTGTAGCAGGGAAGTTGAAACAGTGGCCTGCTGCGGCCACCAGAGGCAAGAGGGGAGCCAGCAGGGAGCACCTATTCTGGGGCTGACCCTGAACAAGGACAGAATATGGAGCTGGCAGTATGAGCTTTGCGGGTAGAGAAAGACAGCCGGGCCTTCAGCAATTTGATCTGGCATGGCTGGCCCCGAGGCCAGCCTGCTTGCCAGTAGCAAAGGTTAATTTGCACATTTCCTATTGCCATACGTATCTGAAGCACTCTTCAGTCCTGCGCATCCACCATCCTGGGTAACCCACACATCTCGTCTCGGCCCCAGGCAAGGCAGAACCAAGGCTTGCAGGGACACAGCTTCAACAGGTTATAATTAGTAGGGCTGCTAACGTCAGTTGCCACTTTTGTTAGAATTCCCTATTCCCTCTGCGTTTAGCTGCAATATTTACAGTAGCTGGAGGTGGCCAAATGAATTGTGAATGGATAACGGATGCCCAAGAAAGAGCACATAATCTTTCTGGAGTAAAATTACAGGCTTGGTTCCTCATGTTTTGCTCCATGAATGAAGCTTCTGATCATGAGCACAAAAATTGGAAACTTGACAGAGATGTGTTTTCCTTTCTGTATTGCAACTCCTCCAGCACATTTTTCTCCATGATAGCTCTCTAACTGCTTTCATTACTTCCTTCAGATGTGTGCTCAGGTTTGCCCCTTTCTTCTCAATATTGAGATGAACTTTTATCAGCCTAATTGATCTTCAGTACATATATATTTAACTGCTAACATTTGTATAAAGGTAATGATCCCTCCAAAGTATTGTTATAAATTGGACTGCTTTGATTATCTCAATTTTGAACTCTTTCTATGATGGTCTTGTTGATAACCCTGTCAGGCAGTGAGGCGCTTAACCAAACTGCTGAATAGTTCTGCCATAAATCCAACCACTCTCATGCTTCACTAAATAATTGGGTTCAAAATTATTTCCTCTCCTCTGAAAATTTAACCTTGTTTTCTCATTTTGTACACAATCTAAAATGGAATTCTGTTGATGAACTAGATTTCTTAAGAGTGTTCCAGACCAAACATCTCTGTATGAAGAATGCGGCTATCGTTCTGTTCTGTGGTTACCTTGGGATAATGACAGATGGGATACAAAATGTATAATAACTACAGTTAAATCTGCAGTCAATATCATCTTTCTTCCACACATTAAATGGTTTCACTCTCAAATTCTTTCAAACCAAACTCATCAAGATTCTCTACTGTTCATTACAGCTTTCATAATTTATACTGTAACAGATTCCTCCTTGGTATGCTGTTTTTGTAAAGAAAGTAATTAGGAAGGAGATATTTATGGGTGCTTCTAACATTTCAAAAAATAACACAAAATGCAGGTAGGTCAATGAAAAGCATAGCGATTGATTAAGCTTTTGGAGATGGGAAGGCGTGACACTAACATTGAACAAGCTGCCATTTAGCAACACCTCTAATGCACATCTGCATTTTAAGTTTTACTCTATGCCTCTTTTTTCTCATGCCTCTTAAGTTTTACTCCATGCCTCTTAAGTTTGTTGTGACAAAAATCCACATTTTTGCTTTAAAAAATCTTCAAGAAAATTATCCTGATATGCACATTTTTCTGTATACTTTTTCCCAATCCGCATATTTTTGTGCATGCATGTGTACCTTTAGGAAGCTGTTTTCCATATTATAATGTGTTTTTGTGCAACATTTTCACTATTGTGTACATTTCTAGTACATAAATTTTTGTCCAAACTTTGGTCAGAATGAACTCTTCTCCCATTCCTGCCAGAAATACATGCTCATATAACAGTAGAAAAATGAGCATTTGAAGGCCTGTTATGTTCTCCACTCAGACAGGTCATGCAGAATTTGAAGCACCAGAAAACCTTTATAAAATAGGTTGGAACAGCAGCTGGTGAGCAATTAGAAACCCAGATCTTCCAGCCAAATGCAGCTTTCCTGAATTTATCCAGATATCCAAGCCACCTTCCTTTGTCCCAACCCCTTTTCTCCCAACCACCAATCATTTGTTGGTTTTCCAGATTTTGTGCAGCCTTTTCCCTGTTCTAAAGGTTGGAATGCCTCTCTTAAGGCTTTGTTGCTCGTAGCAAGAGCTTTATGCTCCAACATGCTGGTAAATTTTGTATTTTGGCTTCACCTTTTTGGCCTTTGGCCTGGTCCCCTTCACCTTTGGTCCTGCCCATTACTGGAATGCATCCTTGAAAACTTCACAAATTTATTTCAGCCCCTGCATTGAAAGCAATTCTGTACTCCTGCCATGTAGGGACAGAAATAATACTACTACCTTCAAATCTCTAGAAAGTTACTATAAATGAAAACTGTGCAGTGTATTACTAACAGTTCAACAGGGCTTATTCCCAAGGAAATGGGCATAGCCTTGCAGAGTTTTCCGCTGGAGCCCATACATTCAGAGGACTCCATAGGAGATTAATGTAAATCTCCAAGGCAGAATGTGGGGAGGAGAGATGGGAGAGGAGTTGTGTTGCAAAATATATCCCCAGCAATACAAAGGGTTCATATAACACCTTTAAAGCCACCATTTGTACAGTCATCACAACACTGGTGCCCAAATTAGCTTGTAGAATGCCAGATCTTCCTTGACACAAAACTCTGTGCTTTGAAAGTCTGAAAAATGTGCTGTTTCCCAAACTGAAGCATTACGTTCAAGGTGGAGCATGCAGTTCAGAAGAGGCAAATGAGAAACAAATATGCAAATATGCACACTGGACTGTAAGCAAAGTTTCTCTCTGACATCCCAAGGTACATGGGTAATGCCCAAGCTAGAATTGGTCCTACAGGGACCAACTGCTGAAGCTAAGGAAAGTAGATGTAAAACATTGGTGATGCTGAAAGAAGTGGAAAGATATTTTATATTACCATACCACCAGGAAAAACAGAGCAATATGAATAACCTCATGAGTCATGAACCAGCAAACAGATGCTCAGGAAACCCACAGATGAACCATACATGGTCCACATTGGCAGATGGTGCCATGCTGCAAACCCAGAGCTTACACAGATGGAAGTTGGTAGTTCAGGATTGTGAGAATGAAGATAGAAACTTGTTTAGCATGGCTGCAGATGGCTAACCCTCTCCCTGGCAGGAAATGTACATGGGCTGGCAAAAAACCTTGGCACCATCCACAGGGAACGCTATTTGTGTTGGAGATAATTCTTGTTTGTTACCAAACGTGGAGCTTACTTCCTGTGCAGGCAAAGGCAAACTTCCATAATCTACGAGGAATTCATTAAAAAAAGTGCATGATGAATCCTTGCAGAAGACAGATTTCCAAACTTCCAGTTTTAACTGAGAGCAAATGAAAGTTGTGTCTTTCCCATGAAATGAGTAATATATGTACCACAGTTTTTAAAAGATAGTAACGAGCAATATGTCTACAGTGTTCCAAGCAAACTTCCCAGGAAGTTTTAATTCCCATTTAAATCTTGCACTTTAAAATCAATATTGATCATGGTAATACATAGCTAGTACAAGCCAATGAGATGTGGCTATTGTCTTTCACCTCAGTCGGTAGCATTCAAATCACTCAAAGAACTGGAAAAGATGCTTTATTAAATGAATCTTTATGTTCAGGAAGCCTATTTTTCCTTTTAAAACTAGCAGCTGGCAGAGGAAGGGGATTGGGGCCATGGCAGACAGTGCAGAGAGAGTGGTCTTTTCTCCAGTAGTGGTCCCACTGAAAATGTTACCCTTTTGGAAAGCAGTTCACCACCCTTGGTGGAAAACTGTCACCAGCATAATTCCAGATTTTTTTTAATGTTTCAATCGACTCCATTCTTCACTGGAAAGGAGGGTCAGGATTGCCCACCTGAAATAATAAATTATAAATCAATTATTTAATAATACAGCAGTACAGTACCTGAAATATTGATGTTTTACCAAAGAAAATAGAGTCTAGGAGCATAGGAGAAATGTTTCATTTCAATATGTACAAGACAATCCCCAAGACATATACAGAGGTATCTACATTCTTGTTGCTGGTGTAATAAACACATTTGTTAGTGGATGAGTGATGTGGTCTTTGTTGTGTCTCAGCTTCAGTCTGTGACATACAAATCATTCTAACGGAGTCTAACTCAACAAAAATTAATATTCCTTTTGCTGAACCGCATTTAACCGTAGGCACAAGGTTTCTGTTAAGCACCTGAATTTTATTCCTTTCCCCTTTGCTTCAGGGACTTCTTCTAGGTGATAGGTTGCTCTTTGGAGGTCAAAGTGATTAACTTTGTCAAGGGTGTCTTTTCTGGAATGAAAGCGAAAGCAGTTACAATTTAACAGGTTTTAACAGGAGGTGATAGGCCTGCCTGACATTTCATGACCTTTGTTATCTAACATAGAGTCTGAATAGAGCTGATCTAATTAGTCAGGAAAAGTAGAAAATGGACTCTCCTTTGCTGGCACAGCTGACTGTGGCTGTAGTTTTAAACAGGTACATGAAAACAGTTTCCCAGCATCCAAGTTGCTGCAGTAGCCAACAATTCTCATTTCCTTCCAGGAGTTTGTTTCGGAAAGGTCTGGGCAAAGTCACTTGATGCCCCATAAATCCTTGGGAGAACTGTTTTCTGAGGCTGGACATTCTAATTTACATGCCATCCTTTCATTCTACATATTTCTTATTTCAAATTGTGTAGCGCAATGATGCTCTCCTTCCCATGGTCTGTTCTGTATCCTGTGCTACTGATGTACTGCCTTTGTTTTCAGTAGAGCACTTCTCACTGCACAAAAGAAGGGCACAGAAGTTCATGGAGACTCCCAGATTCTCAGGAAACTTCTGGGTCCTGAATATGATGCTTTTAAAGCTTGGCTGTGAGCCCAAGGAACAGAGTAGCAGCCAAATCCATTGACCTCATCCAGGAGGACCTCTTACATGCTAGTATGATTTATACAACTCTTATGTTATGTTACTATGATTTGTGATTAGTAGAACTTCCCAAGAACTAGGGAAAGTCAATTGTAGCCTTTCTGTTTCATTTTTTTCAAGTTGATTGTTAACTATACAAAATGTGAAAACTATTAGTCAAATTGAGAAAGTCATATTTTGGATTATTATGGGTCATCTACATTATTGCTCATTGGTTAGCAGGTAAATTGTGTCACCTTTGTTTTGTTTCAACTTCAGCCTGTGATGTTCAACTATTGTGTGTGTGTGTGTGTGTGTGTGTGTGTGTGAGAGAGAGAGAGAGAGAGAGAGAGAGAGAATGTGTTCAGCTTTCTCATTTGCACAACCAAAGACACAAGGTTTGTGTTCAGTGTGTGTGAGTCTAGAGCAGAGAAAAGAAACAGAATAAGTGACATATATAGTTAAAGTGTAATTAATTGTGATTAGGAAAACACAATAACAATTTTTCTTTTCTTAGCAAAAAAGCTAACTATACTATCATACAAGGAATATTCAGCTTAACACAAAAGGAAGTGAAGTCCCAAGACAGCATGTGATCTCAGTGAGTAGGAACATTTTCAACCACAAAATCAATAAAAATAATTTAAACAAATTAATACATATAATATAATTACATAATTATGACTTTTCAGTTGAATATTTCTCTAATGAGAATTCAACTGATGCAAAACATGACTTTAAAACAGAGTCCAATTCTAACGCCACTGCATGATATTCTAGCTTTATATAATTGTGAGTTTGAATCATATTTAGTTAGTAGAGTTATCTAATTTCACTGTTGGGGAAGTTTTCATGCTGCACAGAAGGCAATACAGGCCATCTGCTATTGTTGAAGGGAGGCAGGGAATATTTTGTGGTTTGCAATTTTTTATCTCTCAAATTGGCTTTTGCAATGAGTGAGTGGGGAAGATATGTCCCACAATTTATCGAAATGACTCACTTCTGAGGACATAAGTTTCTTAGGGGTCATTGTTGTGAATGACCCAAGGGGTACTGGCTCTTGAGTGGTATATAAATTTAATAAATAAATAGGACTGATCTCATTGGTCAGACTTTCAAAGCATTGATTAGTTATTGAAAAACTTAATTAAAGATACAAGAAGATCAATATCTACCTTTGCCTTTTCTGCAGCAAAGATGGTAGACTGAATGTGCGTATATTGGCATCACTCAGTAGCTCATTTGATGCTTAGATACACTAAGAAGCCACTGTGGTTTCGTGCTTAGAGTGCTGGACTGGGACTCAGAAGATCTGGGTTCGAGTCCCCACTCAGCCATAAAGCTTACGGGGTGACTTTGGGCCAGTTACAGACTTTCAGCCTAATCCATCTCAAAGGGCTACTGTGAGGATAAAATGGAAAGGAGCGGGGCTTTGTCAATCACCCTGGGTTTCACACAAGAGGAAAAAGTTGGGATATAAATGCACTATAATAATGATAATAGAGAGACATGGACACAGTTTTTCAGCTTTGGTTTCTCTGTTTCTTATTGTTCCCTTTTATGTTTCATTTGTCTCAAATGTTGAGATTTTTAAAAAAGTTTAACAAGCATTTTCATGCACATGTCTCCTAAGGCATGTCTTTTTTGTACACAGTTTGTGTAATTTACACTTAAAACCCTTTCTTAATATAACATCATATTAATATTATTTCTACTAATATATTCATTTTATGCATTTTTGGTCAGAGAACTCCATAACAAATTTCAGAAGATAACTGAGTTTAGGGTTTCATGGGCATTTGAAAGCACAGTTTTCAGAAAGTACATAATGATATAACTTCACATTTAAAAGTGATCTGTATTACTTTCTCTCCCATCCTTAAAAAGCAGCCCTACCTGCCCTACCTTCTATGCCTGGACTTGATATCCTGAATGGAGGAGGCTAACAGTTGTATAGTCAGCCCATGGGACACTCAGTTGCTCGCATTCAGAACAGTACGATGAGATGAAAAGCAATGGGAACCACTACACTGTCATACGGAGCATTGGCTTTGTGAAGGGAAGGATCTTGTATTACTGGAGAGCAGTGCCAGATCTTGGAGTGCTTTGGGTAAGGGTAGAAGCAGATCCAATTAAGTTTGATTTAATTTGTTTTTTATGGGAGGCACTTTGGAAGGCACCTTGGAGATCATTCTGGATTGAAAAGTGGGACCAAAGTCAAATAATATCCCCCCACTAATATTGTATCCATGCATTTTTTTTTTTTTTTTGCATTGCTGCTCTTCTTAGTTATAATGTGAAATATGTGTATTTGTACAGTTTTATTTGTTCTGGCCAACACAGAACAAATATTCTCCTATTACCATATGTGCTGACAGCAATTGCTAGTAGCTATGATTACTGGTGAACACAATATGGTACTAAGTCAGACTGCAAGCAAATCACAATTCTGCCAACACTTTGATGAATGCCTCCAGTTTCTGAAGGATAAAGAGCACTGGTCAACTGATTTCAGATGATCATCTCATATTAATACTGGCTATACTATGACAATTGTCACACTAGCAATATGCCCATTAAGGTGTGGATGGAGGAAGAGGCAGATCATCCAAGTAGTTTTATTGCACTCCTGAAGTGTACCTTGACACACTACTCTGTCCTCACCTCTGTCAAGTGTTTGCCACCAGGTTTCTTCCCAGAGTCTCTTCCCAGCCAAGACCACTTTGCTTCCTCCCACCACTTCTCCCAGGGACTATTATCCTTTGCAGCATGAAATGAAGAGTCTTTTTCATGCAGGGTTTAAAGCCAAGCAGTAGGGCAGAGACAGTTCACGAACAGGAAAAGGGAAAAGGCTACAAAAAAAGTAGTCAAATTGCATTTTTATCATTGTTGACAAAACTTGATACATGTGTTTCCTACCAGAATAAATGAGATCCCAGTCAACTGATTTTTCAAATTACTACATCTATTGTTTCAAAAATACAGGGTGTAAATAATTGCTGTACTGTCTCCTGTGTCTGGACCCTTCTCATCTGGAACTGTTATCAGGATTAGCATAAATTACAGTGCCATCTAGTAATGAAATCACTGAGCAGTGATTGTGCCAACTCTTTAAACCTGTAATTATTGCACATTAGATACGTGTTTCGTGTTATTTGCCCCTTACAGACCCAAATTTGTTCTCAAAGGGAAAACCAGCCAGGATAGAATTAATCAAACAGAAACCATGAGCAGAGGAACACTTAGGGCTTGCAGGATATAAAATGCTCATAATTGAGTATAGGTAAAAGGAAAACATTTAAACCAGACCAGTCCATGAAAAGAATTAGGCAAGCAACTCCTTCCTGTTTCTGCAATAAATACTGGGAAGGGACACTGTGAGTACGCGCTGGTGAAAGCTCTGTGTGACATTTGTAGGTGTATTGATTGTGTCTCCCAAAAAAAAGGTTAAATGAAGTAAGCTATAAAACCTCTAGAGGCATCAACCGAGCTGTTTACCTGTAAGTTAATAGCCACAACATCTGTTTGATGGAAAAACATGTGAAAAATAAGGCAAATGTCAGGAATAGTAGAAAGTTTCCTACAAGAATTCCAACAATAAGATTTTTTTTTTCACTTTCACGATAGTTTTTCTCCATAGCCTTACAACTTATGATTCCCAGCACAATGTTAATAATAGCCAAAAAAGAGGCACCCTGCGTGAAGAGAAAGGAAGCTTCCACTGACAATAGTAATTAGTCAGCTTGCTGCATTTTCTGGATGTTACTCCAGCAGAAAATTATTGCATTAAGAATAGCCTATAGAAGCAAATACAAATCGGAGAAATTTTGCTATTTGATTGCAAGAAGAATGCTTTGCATGCAAAGGGTTCCAGGTTCAGTCTCTGGAATTTCCTGACCAAGAAAAGACATCTATCAGTACCTATCAGTGTGTACAACGATGAACTAGATGGAGGAAGATGTATCAATCATTTAAGACATGCAGATGATACCATATTACATGACAGAAGCAGCTCCTCATGAAAGTGAAAGAAAAACATGCAAAAGGACCACAGCTGAATATTTAAAAAAACCAAAAATCATAACTACAGAAGAATTCTACAATTTTAATGTATACAATTAAAAAAATGAAATTGTGAAAGATTTTGCATACCTTGGCTCAGTCATTAATTCACCAGACTAAGATGTATCCCCCCCTTCAGGAGTAATGTTCACATCAGCAAAGAGAGAAGAGGGGGAGGGATCTCATAGATGGTGATGGGGAAGAGAAAATTCTGAAAGGCAGCTACCGGGCAGCGGTGGTTGCTAAAAGCAACTCTGGTGGAGATTCTTTTGCAGACAACTGCAATGACATTCAAGTTCACTCTGGTTAGTACTTCATAGAAAAAGGATGTGGTGATCCACATCTCTATTTTCTTACCTTGAAAAACCTAAAATGAAACAATCTAAAATGGAACAAGAGATGGTATCAGAAGACAAGACCCCCAGATTGGAAAGCACTTTAACAAGCTACTAGGGAAGGGCAAAGGGTGATTGAGGCAAACTGGAAATCATAAAGCAAGAAATGGAACGAACAAACATTGCAGTACATTGTGTGAGTGAATTGAAGTGAACTGTAATGGGACTTTTCCAGTCAGACAAACCCAAAGTGTTTTACCTGAAAATGACAAAATTCAAAAGAAATGGAGTGGCTTTATTACTGAGGCAAGATATAGCACAGGCAGTAAGAGGTCTGTCAGAATGAGTGGAAAACCTATCAATGTAACGATCATTCATGTCTACATGCCAACAACAGAGGCTGAAGAAGAAATCAAAAACTTTAATGCAGATGTTGAAGAGGAAATTGATAACATACCAAAACAAGACATGCTGTTAACCCTAGGTGACTGGAATGCAAAGGTAGGAAACAAAGTAGAATCAAATGCTGTAGAAAAAAAATGGTCTAGAGTAAGAAATGAAGCAGGAGAAAGACTTGTAGAATTTTGTGAAGCCAACAACCTCTTCATTGCAAGCACATACTTCAAGCAACCACTCAGACGATTGTATAAATGGACTTCACCAGATGGCCAATACAGAAAAGAAATAGTTTATGTAATATAATTTGATTAGAAGGTGGAGAAGCTGTATTCTTGCTGCCAAAACAAGACCAGAAGCAGACTGCAGTATTGACCATCAACTCTTAATATCAAAAATCAGAGTCCAGCTAATAAAGATCACCAAGCAAAACATAGTGCCAAAATATAACTTAAGTACCATCCCTGAAGAATTTAATGTCCAGATAAAGGACAGATTTGCATTGTTCAACTTAATTGGCTGTATGCCAGAAGTACTCTGGACTGAAACCAGAGACATTATTAGGGAAGAATGCAAAAAGACAATTCCTGTAGCAACAAGAAAGAAAAAGACTATATGGGAGACAGAAGAAGCACTCACAATTGCCAAGGACAGGTGAGAAGCAAAAGCAAAAAGTGTCAGAATTCTGATTGCAACTTTTCAGTGACTATTACATAGAGACAAAAAGCACTATTACAATTATCAGGGCAAAGAAGAGAGCAACAAAAAAGCAAAAACAAGAGTTCTCTTCCAGGAGATCCAAAAAAATCAAAAGAAAATTCAAACCTAGAGTACAAATACAAAAAGGCAAACAAGAAAACATACCATCTGACCAAGAGAAAATAAAGAGAAGTTGGAAAGAATATACAGAAGAATTATACAGAAGAGATGAAAGGATGACAGGCTTCTTTGAAGTGGAATCCTATGAAGAAGTGCTTGCCATATTAGAAAACAAAGTGAAAGCAAGTCGGAAAGCACTTGCAAAGAATAAAGCACCTGGAACCGGCAAGATTCCATAGACCTACTCCAAGCTGCAGAAAACGAGTCAGTCCAAATCCTAACAAAAATACGTCAACCAATATGGAAAACAAAACAATGACCACAGACTGGAAACATTTAATATATATCCAATCTCCAAGAAAGGAGATGCAAAAGGGTGCAGCCAATAAGACCATTGCATTAATCTCCCATGCAAGCAAATGAATGCTCAGAGTGTTGCAACAAAAATACTACCCTATATGGACTGAGAAAAGCCAGATGTCCAAGCTGGATTCTGAAAAGGAAGAGACACTAGAGATCATATTGCAACTATATATTGGCTACTGGAGTGCACCAAAGAATTCCAGTAAAAGATCATGAGTTTTCAGTTGGATAGTAGAACATCATGCAATATAGTTCTCCAGTATGAATTAAATTCTAGCCAACCATTAGTCCAGTCCTGATCCATGCAAACCATCCTGAGAAACAATGGAGATGTTTTCAAGGGGGATCATTGTTCTGACTAGAAACTGACCCACTAATAGACCCTGTCTAGATACCATAGGGGATGCAGGTGGCACAGTGGTTTAAACTGCTGTGCTGCTGGGCTGGTTGATCAAAAGGTCACCGGATCGAATCTGCACAACAGCTCCTGCCAACCTTGCAGTTCGAAAGCATGCATATGTGAGTAGATGAAAAGGTACCACTTCAGTGGGCAGGTAACAGCGTTCCGTGCACTTCGGTGTTTAGTCATGCCGGCCACACGACCACGGAGACCGTCTGCAGACAAACGCTGGCTTCCTCGGCTAGGAAACGGAGATGAGCACCGCCCCCTAGAGTCAGGCATGACTGGACTTAACGTCAAGGGGAAACATTTACCTTTACCTTAAGTGCCATGGAAGAATCTTCCAGTGGCATTGTACGAGTCTGTCCACAAAGAACCAGGCAGTTTGCAGAGTAGCAACATCATCATCTCAGCTATCTCTAACACTCCCTGGATAAGTAGCATGCTTGTAAGAAAAGTGCCATCAGGCAAATTGATGATCTGCATAGATCCCAAGGTATGAAACTAAGTGGACAAAAGCTGCTAATATCCATTGCCTATCACTGATGATATCCTGCCTGATCTCTCCAGAGCCCAAATGCTCATTGTTTCTGATCAGCACTGCCTTCAGGCATGTAAAGCTGGATGAAAAGGCAGGCGAATTGACTGCCTTTTCTACACCTTTTGGCCATGGGTGCTCACCAGCATCCAAAATGTCTCGGGAGAAAGTAAACCAGGCACTCCAAGGACTGCTGTGTGTGAAAATAATTGCAGAGGACATCCTGATTACAGGAGAAGCAGAACATGGGGTAGAGGCAGCAACTGGCCTGAGTTCCATGCTTCCAATGGTGCAGTGCACAACAGTGGACTAAACCCGGAAACAGTGAAATGCAAACAGCAGCAAGTGACCCCCACAGGGCATGTGCTGAGGAACAGCACCCATTCCTAGCAAGATGGCGCTAATTCAGAGCATGCCCCCAGTAACTGGAAACGACTGTGGTCTATACTAGGGATGTGTGAGGAATCTGCTTTGCAGGTGGGAATCAGTCGGATTTGCTGGGCTCAGCTCTGCAGACCCCTGCAGCTTTGTCATGGCCCTGAGTCCAAGCTCCTGGTGAGCACACCCAGTTCTTGTGGGGGGTTCGCCAGGAATGGAGCCCCACCCACTGTGCAAACAGCATCCCTTTTCCGTGCCACCTGCAACAGCTTATGATTGGGCTGCTGAGCATGACGCAGAAGAAGCCTGCTGGCTGCGCAAACTCTGCAAGCATTCATGGACTTCCTTTCAGCTTGAGCCACTTTCTAAGCATGTATCGAGTATGAGAGTAAGCCTGAGAATGCTAGAGGGATGGATTCGGCTAGGTTTTGTCCCAGATCTACTCTGCACTTCATGGAAAAGCTAAAGTCCCTGGCTAAATCATTCTCATATTTGGCCGCAGGAACAGAACTTCTACACCAGTTGACAAAATTGGCTACAGAATGGGACTGGGCAGGACCACAAGAATTTGAGAAATTCAAGCTATTAATCATAGATGAGCCCATTCTCAGAAACCCTCAGCAGTGACTCTACAGGGTGATGCATCTTGAAAGGAGCTCAGTGCAGTTTCTACAGGAGTAACTGATTGAGTACGGACACTGAGCACTGTCAGGGACAGAAGTGCAGGCAAAACAGAAAAAGGGCCACTGGCTATGGTGCTTGAAACAAAGCATTTCTACCGGTATGCATATGGGCACCCAGTAATTGTGCTTTCTGATCACAAAGCACTGGAGACAATTATGCAAATAGCTATTCAGTAATTGTGCTTTCTGAACACAAACTGCTAGAGACAATAATGGGAAAGCATCTTCTTAGTGCAGCTAAATGGTTGCAATACATGTTGATGCATCTACAGAAATGCCTAGTAGAGATCAGATATCGTGCAGGAAAGGGATAGGGTTAGGGTTTGCAGCTATTTACCCAGCATAGGACAAGCTGTACAAATGCATCATGACACTGAGTTGATTAACATGATTCCCTACTTTCCAATCAAACAACAAAGCCACAAGAAATTAAAGAAGCAAAACAGATCAGGATGCACAACTGCAAGTGGTCAGGCAGGTAGTTCTGGATGGATGGCCTGCAAACACAAGCCAAACACTTGCAGGAATGAAAATTATGCTTTTATTTCAAGGAAGAACTCAACAGGGACTGATAAATCATGGGCAGACACTTGTGATTCCAGCCTCCTTGCATGAGAGAGTCATGGAATAGATTCATGCCCCACATATGGGAGTTGGCAGCTGCTAGCAATGGGTTCCCCCTTCATAGATCACTGTCTTGTCACGGCAAAGGGGCTTGTGTAGCTCAATGAAGCTATGAGCTATGACGTGCAGGGCCACCCAAGACGGACAGATTATAGCTGAGAGCTCTGACAAAACGTGATCCACTGGAGAAGGAAATGGCAACCCACTCCAGTATCTTTGCCATTAAAACCCCATAGACAGTACCAAAAGGCAAAAAGATATGACCCCGGAGGTCAGAAGGTGTCCAATATGCTACTGGGGAAGAGCAGAGGGCTAGTACTAGTAGCGCCAGAAAGAATGAAGCGACTGGGTCAAAGCCGAAAGGACACTCAGTTGCAGATGTATCTGGTGGTGAAAGGAGAGTCTGATGCTGCAAAGATCTATACTCCATAGGAACCTGGAATGTAAGATCTATGAATCAAGGCAAGCTGGATGTGGTCAAACAAGAGATGACAAGACTGAACATCGACATCTTAGGAATCAGTGAACTAAAACGGACAGGAATGGGTGAATGAAATTCAGATGACCATCAGGTATACTACTGTGGGCAAGAATGTCTCAGAAGAAATGGAGCAGCCTTCATAGTCAATAAAAGAGTAGGAAAAGCAGTACTGGGATACAATCTCCAAAATGACAGGATGATCTCAGTTCGAATCCAAGGCAAACCATTCAACATCATAGTAGTCCAAGTCTATGCCCCAACCACTGGTGCTGAAGAGGCTGAAGTTGACCAGTTCAATGAAAGGCCTACAGCACCTTCTAGAATTAACACCAAAACATGATGTCCTTATCATCATGGGGGATTGGAATGCTAAAGTAGGAAGCCAAAAGATAACCGGAATAACAGGCAAGTTTGGCCTTGGAGTACAAAATGAAGCAGGGCACAGGCTGGTTCAATTTTGTCAAGAGAAAAAGATGGTCATAGCAAACACTCTTTTCCAACAACCCAAGAGACGACTCTACACATGGACATCACCAGACAGTCAGCACAGAAATCAGACTGACTATGTGCTGTGCAGCCAAAGATGGAGAAGCTCTATACAGTCAGTAAAAACTAGTCCAGGAGCTGACTGTGGCTCAGATCATGAGCTTCTGGTTGCAAAATTTAGGCTTAAATTGAAGAAAGTAGGGAAAAGCACTAGGCCACTCAGGTATGACCTAAATCATATCCCTGATTAATATACAGTAAAGGAGACAAATAGATTTAAGGAATTAGATCTGATAGACAGAGTGCTGAAAGAACTATGGATGGAGATTCGCAACATTGTACAAGAGGTAGCAACTAAAACCATCCCAAAGAAAAAGAAACACAAGAAAGCAAAATGGCTGTCTGAGGAAGCTTTACAAATAGCTGAGGAAAGAAGGAGGGGAAAAGCAAGGGAGAAAAAGAAAGATACACCCAACTGAATGCAGAATTCCAGAGAATAGCTAGAAGAGATAAGAATGCCTTCCTAAATGAACAGTGCAAAGAAATAGAAGAAAATAATAGAATAGGGAGGACCAGAGATCTCGTCAAGAAAATTGGAGATAAGAAGGGAACATTTCATGCAAAGATGGCATGATAAAGGATCAAAATGGCAGGGACCTAACAGAGGCAGAACAGATTAAGAAGAGGTGGCAAGATTACACAGAACTATACAAGAAAGAGCTTAACATCCCTGATAATCATGATGGGTTGGTCGCTGACCTTGAGCCAGACATCCTGGAATGTGAAGTCAAATGGGCCTTAGGAAATCTGAGCAACAACAAAGCTAGTGGAGGTGACAGTATTCCAGCCGAGCTATTCAATATCCTAGAAGACAATGCAGTAAAAGTGCTACACTCATTATACCAGCAAACCTGAAAAACTCAACAGTGGCCACAGGATTGGAAAAGGTCAGTTTACATTCCGATCCCAAAGAAAGGCAATGCCAAAGAATGTTCAAACTACTGCACCATTGCACTCATTTCACATGCTAGCAAAATTATGCTCCAAATCCTACAAGCTAGGCTCCAGCAGTATGTGGACTGAGAACTACCAGAAGTACAGGCAGCATTTCGAAGAGGCAGAGGAACTAGAGATCAAATTGCCAACATACGCTGGATCATGGAGAAAGCTAGAGAGTTCCAGAAAAACATGTACTTCTGTTTCATTGACTATGCTAAAGCCTTTGATTGTGTGAATCACAACAAATTGTGGCAAGTTCTTAAAGAGATGGGAGTACCAGACCATCTTATTTGTCTCTTGAGAAACCTATATGCGGGTCAAGAAGCAACAGGGAGAACTGGAACATTGATTGGTTCAAAACTGAAAAAGGAGTTCGGCAAGGCTGTATACTGTCACCCTGCCTATTTAACTTATATGCAGAGCACATCATGAGAAAGGCAGGGCTAGATGAATCACCAGTTGGAATTGAGATTGCTGAGAGAAATATCAACAACCTCAGATATGCAGATGATACCACCCTAATGGCAGAATGTGAAGAGGAACTAAGGAGCCTCTTGATGTGGGTGAAGCAGAAGAGTGCAAAAGTTGGCTTGAAACTGAACATCAAGAAAACTAAGATCATGGCATCTGGTCCTATCACTGTCTGGCATATAGATGGGGAAGAAATGGAGGTAGTGACCGATTTTATTTTCCAGGGTTCCAGGATCACCGCAGATGGGGACTGCAGTCAAGAAATTAAAAGATGCTTGCTCCTGGGGAGGAAAGCTATGGAAAATCTAGACAGCATACTAAAAAGCAGAGACATCACCCTGCTGACAATAGTGTGTATAGTCAAGGCTATGGCTTTCCCAGTTGCAATGTATGTCTGTGAAAGTTGGACCATAAGGAAGGCTGAGCGCCAAAGAATTGAGGCCCTTGTATTGTGGTGCTGGTGAAGACTCCTGCGAGTCCCTTGGACTGCAAGGAGATCAAACCGGTCAGTCCTAGAGGAGATCAACCCTGACTGCTCTTTAGAAGGCCAGATACTGAAGATGAAACTCAATTACTTTGGCCACCTAATGAGAAGGAAGGACTCCCTGGAGAAGAGCCTAATGCTGGGAACAATAGATGGCAAAAGAAGAAGGGGACGGCAGAGAATGAGGTGGCTAGATGGAGTCACTGAAGCAGTTGGTGTGAGCTTAAGTGGACTCCAGGGGATGGTGGAGGACAGGAAGGCCTGGAGGAATGTTGTCCATGGGGTCATGATGGGCTGGACATGACTTCAGGACTAACAACAGCAATGGGTACAAGAGTGCCTACATTGGCCTGCAATGAGCACAAAGTTGAGGGGGTATTTGGGAAAGGTGTGAGACCTGCCACTCTTGTGACAACTATGAACCAAAACTATTACCACATGAACTCTCCATATGAGCATGGAAGAAGATTGATATAGGTCTCGAGTCGAGTCCTTACTTCCAAGTCCAAGTTGAGTCTGAAGTCATTGCAAGAAATCTTTGAGTGAAGTCTCAAGTCCCAAGGGCCAAGCTCCCTCTCCTGGCCCTATCGCAACACTCCAGCCCCTGTCTCTACCCTTTGTCCCTCCCTCCCACTGCCTCCCTTGTGCCAAAAAGAAGAGCTGAAGCCTTGCGTTGATTTTCCCCTATTGCAACCCCCTCCTCCCTATCCTGCACCATCCCCTTGAAACTCCCTCCCTCCCACCGACTCTGCTGTGTTTGTGTCCACCTTCCAGGATATCTTGACACACTGGACTGTCTCAGTTGTAAAAAATGTAGAAATCTCAAGTGGAGTCTGAGTCGAGTCACTGATGCAGCTTGAGTTAGGCTAGGGAGCAAGTTGCTCAACTTGAGTCCCCAGCACTGGAAAACGGCTTCAGAACTGTAGATTACTATTCCGACCTCTGGGAAATTGATAGTCTACAGAATATAGGAGCTAAAGAGGTGATCCGGAAGCAAAGCCACACTTTTTCAGGTATAAAGAACGTGACACATTCATTAGTGATAGTGGGCCTCAATTCATATGTGAAGAATTTACCTCCTTGTCAGCATATCCACAGAGTAATGGTGTCAAAACAGCAATGAAACTGCTGCACGAAATTGTCACCTCAGAGTCAGACTTCTTTTTGTTGCTTCTGGCCCATTCAGAATGGATTCAGGGATGCCAGATCAGGCCAGCACTAGCCCTGATGGGATGCAGAATCCCGACTCTGCTACCAGTGCACAGAGATCTGCAGATGTTGCAAAATTCCAGCCAAAGATTTCCCACTCCTTGAAAAGAACTGCCTATGTGGATGCAGCATGTGGAAAGACACAGAAGGACATGAACATTTGGGATTGTGGTAAAAGCAGTAACTCCCAGATCTGATAAGACGACTACTCCAGAAGGTGGTGCAGTATGTTGTAATCCCAGACATCTGCACTCTTATCAGCAGAAGGAAGAGTTACCACACAATATGCTGCAACAACTACCAGAATCTGAACCTCCCTCAGATATTAAATCCAAGGAATGGAAAAAAATCCAAGAGTCAATGGAGAAAATAGCAAACAAAGGGCAAGAAGTAAAGATGCTTAGATCAGGCTGCACTTAAAGAAAGCAGGAGAACTCAAGGACTTTGTAACCAAGTGATTCCATGATGAAGATGTAACTCAATCAAGGCCACAAGTTACTAACCTTTGACCTTTGGAGAGAAGTTGTCTGGTATTAAGCACTATAAATATTTGTTGCAATTGTTGTTTCTTTGACTTTATTGTTAAAACGAGAGTTATGATGTATCCTGAGTAAAGGAAATAAGTGGAGAGACTCAGGAACTGTTAAAGGAATAGGAAGTGCTGGGACCAATTGTAATTGAAATCCTGTTGGTAATTGATGCTAATAAAACACCTTGAATCAACAAATTTCCTGGTAGCATGGCCACTGATCACAACTCAGGTGGCTTTTCTTTCCTGTCCAAGAAAAGATGGCTCCTCTCCGTTCCTGGTCAGTTTTAGACAGTGGAAATCGGATTCGTCTCTGAACCAACAGCTCTGTGTTTTGACTGGTACTCAAGGGCCCTGCCTGCAGTACCACCAAGTCACCAAACCTAAAAGAATGGAGTGGAGGGTGCAGTGCTGCAATAGCCTCTGCTTTAACAAAGTAGCTTCAAACAGGGTTGAACTAGTCTTCCCTTGGAATGTCATACACTTTGTTTGCTGTAATGGAAAGAAAAAAGGTGTATTGTTTACGGCTCATGTTTTAAAAGATCCCTTTCATTGCTTGCAAGTGACTGCTCTCTTTTTCTAGAATATTCTCATATCTGGACAGCTCTTGTTCCTAACTACACATGAGAATGGAAGAACAATATTGTTTGCACAAGGATTTTTTATAAAAAGGCTTAGTTTGAACTGCTGAATCCCTGAAATGTCTCCTAGCTTATGAAAGAAATTGGTTTCCTTTAACATCTAACAAGATAAACTCAGTTTCTATTCAAGTTATGGTTGGGCTTTTCTTCCCTAGCTGTGGAAGCCAGTTTTTTTCCCTTTCCAATTGGACTGCAAGATTATATTTAGCATTTGTATGCTGTTTTGTATAAATCGAAGGAGTGACTTGTTGTGACAGGAAGAAAGCTACATATTTATACACTATGGAAGAAGAATGGGTGGTGTATGAGTATAGTTTACAACACTTAACACTGATGAAAGGGAAAGACATCAAAAACTTCCACAATTATCTTATCTCTGCCTATTTGTTTACTCAAACGAATGGGAGGGTGGATGCAGGGGGGGAAACAAATCAACCATAGAGGAAAGATCAAGGACAACAAAAGAATTTCAAGTAGCATCAGCTTGTAAAATTATGCTTCCAAGAGGATTGCCAGTTCTACAGGTAAGATATCCTAGACAAAGTACTTTTTTATGACAAAGTGCGTTTCTTTCACAATCGCTCCAGTTGTACAGCAAGCAAGCATTTGTGGTGGAATGGCAAAACAACATTCTTTTGCTGATAGGCTCAAAATCCTTTTGCGCCATGCAGGTAAAATTAGGACATGGGATTCTGTATTTAGTGGGCTTTGTCCTGTCCTTAGCTGCATGGTTCACATTGTGCTCAACACAGTGGTTGCAGCATAAATGATCTGTGCCAGTTGCTATTTATGGTGACATCACTAGAGACTCATAGTGGTGCACTCACTCACCTTTCTCTTGCAGCATCTTTCTTCCTCCCCAGATGAGTAACCCATTTTGAGCATCATCCAGCTATACCCCTGATCACATTCACTTTCAGCACTGTGGAAGTCACTTGTCTAGTACTGAGGTTCACTATGTGAGACATTTTCTTTTGCTTTTCCTTACTCATGCTTACTTACAGTTTCCTTAGACAACATTAGTCCTTCAGTCTCAATTCTGGGAAGAACCAAAAGTAAATACAATGGATTAAGGAGCTCATGGAGAAAAACTCCTGTTTGAACACTAGTGTCAGATGGGCAAAACCCAATCAGTTAATTTTTCCCACCTATTCATCATCGTGTCATCCCACTGTTGAAAATTATGTTGGAAAGAGCAACTAGCTCTACCCATATTGTCCCAGCATTCAGGTACTGCAGCAGAGGGGGATCGTCTCCCTACAGGAGAGGTGACTGGCTTCTCACCAGATGCTGGGGATGTATGCAAATGAGGTCAATGAATGTGGCACTGCAAAAAAGATTGAAGAAGGCAAGGGAGTGATTTTATGCCACCTGCTGTGTTTTAGACTGATGCCATACTTGTTGACAGCTGGTGTAGAATTCATGTGGATTGTCATCCATAATTTCATTAATAAGGGAACATAGTTAAGATTCTTTCTGTATTTGCTCCAACCACTGGTCCATCTAGCTAATTACTCTGCTGACCCCAGGGTTTCAGGCAGAGTTCTTCCCCAGCCCTGCCTGATGATGTCAGGGATTGAATGTGGGGCCTTTTGAATGGAAAGTATGTGCCCTGCCACTAAGCTAGAGTCATACTTGCCAGCTCTGCTCATACGTCAAGGAAGACCGGAGAACAGACAGGACCCTGTGGAAACCCACCAGAAAGGTCCCAGATTTTTGCCAGCTTAAAAAAGGTGGAATGTTTTGCACAACTATATATGCACTGATCTTCTCTGATAAAGCCTTCCTTCACTACTTATACATTTAGCCATCTACATTACCATTGTTCCTTTATGTTGCATAGTACCAAAGTTACTTGCATTACCTAGAACAAAGGGAAAGTAACATTGCAGTCTATGCATGCTTACTCAGAAGTAAGTCCCACTTAATCCCAGGACTGCATATTCCCTACCATGCTATTTATTCATTTCTCTAGATAGCTATATAGATATACATCTGCTCTAAAGAAACAATAGAAAATACATTTTGCCAGAATAAATTTGCAGAGAGCTAATAAGAGAGCCATCACATAAAAAGAAATGTCTTAGGTTTGCATTAGGGCAATAGGTAGCTCTGGAAAAAGGAAATATTAGTGGGCTGATGTAAGTAACTGCTAACCTTTGCAATAAATCCAAGCTCCAAAAGCCTTGTTTGCATTAGGCATTTATTATGGGTATCTAAACATAGGACTCATTTGCTTAAATTTTACATTGTTCTGTAGATGGTATTATTGTTTGGGTCGCTCAGCAACATCACCCATCCTCAACCTTCAGGATGAGGGTTGGTTAGAAATCTTAAATAAAGTAATAATTTGTTATTTTTGTATTTGTACCCCACATCTCCAGCCTACCCCAATGTGGCCAATAATATAGTAAGATTGGGGGATTTTGCAAATGTCTTCACAACATGCCTCAGATATGGCATGAGCCAATATAGATTCAGAGGGAACATGATCAAGTGCGGGGGAATAGCTTAGGGTGGGTGCAGAACCCCAGGCGGGAAGCCAAGTCCAGCCACTCTGGGATCCCATCCTGGCTTTCCAGAGTCCCCCTGACAACCACACCAACTCCACCCCCTTCCCCAACCACTAATCGTTCAGCAATTTCCCCCACCTTTCTAATGGGTTGAAATGCCCTCTAAGGCTTATTTACTGCCCTAAGAACTTGTAAGTTAAAATAAGTTAGCATTTTGTCCCACCCACTGCAAGAATGCAGCTCCCAAAAGTTTGAAATTAAATTCAGCCCTTAGGTTGAAAGAGGTTCAACACCCCTAATTCAGAATTATATACATTATATTAAACCTTAAGGCAGGTGTGTGTTTTTTAAATATCAGTTGTGCATAAATTAAAGGAAAGACAGGTTAGATGCAGAGAATTCACACCTCCCGTCACACCTGAACAGTATCATCTATGAAGTATTTCAGTATGTATATGTGCCATCTTAACCTTACTAGGAGAGATAAATGTGGTATCAGGCACTGGAGTATTACATATTCTTCCAGTCTTTGTTCCTTTCTCTCTGTATATATTAATTTTATAGATCTTTTTATTGTCTGAGCTATACTGGTTGCGTGAGAAGC
>NW_025335761.1:31500590-31526008 GCF_004798865.1 Varanus komodoensis
CTCTAAACTAAATTAACCATTGAAGTAGATTATCATAAAAATAATGCCATAAAGTGATTCTTCACCTTTTTGACTTGGGTGTGTTTGCATACACACACGTGTGATGTACAAACACGGCCCAAATTTGCAACGACAATTCTAAAGATGTGTATAGTATTATGGGTGAGAGCAAGTGTGTGTGTGAGAGAGAGGGAGGGAGGGAGAGAGGGGGAGGGGGGGGAGAGAGAGAAAGGCAGGACTATGGGAATGAGCTTTAATACCTCTGTGTCTGGGAAAGTAACTCATAAACAGATCCACTAAAATATAATTACTCCACATAACTCACCTTTAGAGGTAGTGAGTCATCTCTTTTCTTATTAGTAGTGAAGCTTCTCTCTTGCATATCTGGGCCTCTTGTTGAAGAAATTAAATAGAAGGCACATCAGGAATCCCCAAAGAATGCCATGATTAAAATATTGTTCTAGTGCAACAAGCTTTCTTGTTTGTATCTTACATTTGGACACTACACTCGGGAGAGCCTTCCTTTTCTTTGCAATATTCAGGCATAAGTGTCATTACTTCGTATGTTGACAAAATAGCACTACCCATGCATAAAAAAAAGGTCGTATCCGTGGCACTGGAGCAATCGTGAGGTTTGTAAGAGTACAGAAAGCTTGGGGGGGATGACTGACAGCTGGGAAAGAATAATGGAAAACTGGGGGTCGAAGAATGGAACGGAGTGTCAAGGAAGAGGGCTGGCTGGCTGGCTGGCTGGCTGGCTGGCTCAGTGAACAATGACATGTTTTGTTGCAGTCCTCCTTGTCATGAGCAAACATTTCTGGATTGATTTTGACCTCTCTCCAGCATTTCATATACATTAACTTGCAATTGTTAAGACAATTCTGTAAGAGAGGTTGACGTTATTGCAACCATATTGCAGATGGGATGCTGAGGCTCAGGGGGATGCCACGGGCCTGCCTAATGAGTTCATGGCAGAGGCAACATTCGAACAAACAAGCGGCTTGATTTAGGGGCTCAGTCTCTTAGCCACTGTGCAACTAGGAGAATTGATTTGAGGGGATTATGACAAGAGAGAGTTTCAGCTATGGAATATAGAAATGAAATATATATAGCAGCAGCAGCAACTTATGAATGAGCAGAGGGCAGGAGGCTGTACTCTACCTTACCTAAGAAGACTATCCAGCATGAAGAGAACGTACCTTTGCACGGGCCTAGCATTTCCAGCCAAATGGATCAGGTAGTCAATGATGGGAAGGCTCTCTACCTGAAAACTGGAAGGGTTCCTGCCACTCAGATCACACAATACTGGGCTAGATTCAGTGGAGGGCTGTGCCCCATTTGACCAGGAAGGCAGGTAGATGGCTGGTCAGCAGGGTCAGGACAGTGTTTGAATCCCCAAAGAGCCAGCAGCCCTTAACCCAGAAAGGAAGAACTGGGGCAGATGAGCTGTAAGATCGTACATGGCAAGGAGGGGGAATCTCACAGCCTCAAAAGCATGAGCTGCCAGTGCTACCGCTGAGCAATGGAGCAGGGCTGGGCAAGGCCAGGTGGGCCTGAGGGCAGCCACCTGCTGTGAGCCCCCACTCTGCCCCTCCCCCACTACTGTGCTCTCACACAATAGTCACAGCCACTCAACCACGGAGAGAGTCCACAGTGCACAAACACCTTTTTCACAGCACAATTTAGTGAAAATTCTATTCCATCTTTCCTGGAAGCAGAAAGCTTATATCTGTTCCAAGGCAGAAAGCTCAAATACACAGGAGACCCTTTTGCAACACAGACTCAGAAGACATACATGCAAATCAAAACACTTTTTTGTACACACGCACACAGGAAAAGAGACCCAGCCTGACCCACTGCCTCACTGAGAGGCAGTAGCCAAAGAGGAGGCATGCCGGCCCACCAGGCACATCCTCTTGCTTGAGGAAGGTCCACCAGTGCCTGGGGCTGGCACTGCCTCTCAGTCGCACCTACTTCACAGGATTGTTGCAAGGGTGATCCTGGGGAGAAAGGCAGAGCATAATGTAATAAAATGTAGTAAATAATTTTGTACTAAAAAAAATAGTCATCTTACACTATGTTCATAATCAGCCTGTCTGGCGTGGAAAATGGCTCTCTGGGCATTGGCTCATCGTCTGCACATCTTTACATGTGCATGTGCGGGAGATGAGAAGCATCCTGCATTCCACTTAGATGTTCATCATATGCAGGCCCTGGAGAAGATGCCTGAAGGCAGACCCCCCTCTTATGCCTCCTAGTAAACATTCCAGATTTGAAAAGATCCTCTTGTTTCTCACATGCCCCACCCATATATCTCCATCTCCTGCAGGGACATCAACTGAAAGTTTTTTTTTCTTTTTTGATAGCGAGAACAATGTAGAGCTTGGAATTAACAAATTCATTCAGGCAGAAGTCTTTGTGGACTACAGCATACAACCAGGTGCACGGGGTACTACGGGGAGTTTCAGGTTTTTATATGCTGCATTTGTTGCAGGGCAGGAGCTTATAAACAGTGAGAGCAGAAGAAAGAATTTAGTAGGGGAAACAAAGGTAAGTATCCTTATTTTTATTAAATGTTTTACAATCTGGCACTCCCAGCTGCATTTCCCTAAAAACAAACAACCCAACCCACTTGCCAATTGGGCAGTCATTCTGGGTACACAGCAGTAGAGTCCTACCCTAGTGTCTTTCCCTGCATTATGGGAATGAAAGTTATAAACTGTTTTACAGTTCTGGTGGAACCTACTGTCAGACATAGCAGAAAGTTCTCAGAAATTTCAAAAGCGATCTTTTTGCATGTTGTAAGAGCAACAGTAATAGTAATCCACACAAAAGCACTCCTTTGGAGCCATGTTTCTTCCATTCCAACAAGAACCCACGGAACACAGAGACGGAAACTGCATGTGGTAGGGTGGAATTGTGCAAGCACACCAGCATTTCATTCTGTCGTTCCACCCAAATCCCAGGCTTTTCTCAAGTGGCAAATTCCAGGTTTAAATCAAGCAGGTGGGAGAACTGCCATCATAATAATGAACCATTTGCTCCCGCACTTGCCCTTGCCTGATTTTAAAAAGCTCACATATCGAGAGTGTGTTGGGCTGGGTTAGCCCCTCAAAACTAACGGAGCAATAACATGCAAGCAAAGGCGCATGAGCAAGCATGCACATACGTGTATGCCCATGCCCACACACACACGCACGCATGCACACACAGTGACTCCCCCCTCTCTCTCTTCCCCTCCTCTGCTTCTTTTTTAGCCCAGTGACGGGCCTGCTTGGCCCAGCCAATGAGACAGCAGGGGATGCCCTCCCAGGCGACAACCGTGCTGCACAAAAGCCCCCTTCCCTTCTGGAGGGAAAGGGTCCTTTCCTCTTGGCTGGCTCGAGAAACAGGCTGTGCTGCCCAATGCACGTGTATTTGAGCTGGGAAGATGGAGAGATGAGTGATGCTGTGTGTCGTGCTCTGAGATGGCAGGTGTGATTCACGGCTGGGCATGGATGCTGCCACACCGGAGAAGAAGCTCTTGGCATGATGGTGGCAGCAGCAGGAGGAGACAGAGAAGCCGGCTGCCCAAAGAGAAGCCTGTGGCACGTGGCAGGGATGTGATTTGGTATTGTTTTTAAAAAACAAAGGTTGGCATCTGGGTGAACTATGGCAGTGGCCATTCAGTGGCCCCCCTACTCCCAAGAAAGGACCTGCTCCCAGCTACATAGATGGACAGATGGCATATCTAGTATTAATAGTACTAAACAGTACATGAGCTGATACAAGGCAGCTTCCTATGGATCTTCATTTTGGAGTGGCTACACTCTGGGACTTTTCCAGATGATTAAAAAAGCCAGATCTTGCCTTCAAGCACTGTACCTCTGCTGGCCTCCCTCTAGCTTCATAAGCATGGTAGCCCATTCATACTTCATTGTGGGGTAGCCTCACTTAACTTTAATAGTCCTGTGACCTATGTTTTTCAGGGAGAAAGATTATGAGCAGGGAATTTGTGACTTTGGGATGTTGGCTAGGAATACCATCAGCTTTCCCCAAGTTTATGCCCTTCGATCCAGATGTGTTGGACTGCACCTGTCAGAATTATCATCAGCCATGCTGGCTGAGGGAAGTCCATCACCTCTGGAGGGGCCTGGGTTGGAGAAGACTGAGCTATATGGTGTACAGTATGTAAAAAGTTACAAAGAGATCATCTGTAGTTACCACTCCACCCAGGACACAATGGGAAGAATTTATGCTTTGTGTCCTTGCCTCTCACTAATCCAGTCCAGTAGGTGGTAGAGCCCCTGCTTTGCAGTCAGAAAGTCCTGTCCACTCGGAAAGAATTCTTCCTGAAGCTCTGGAGAGTCACTGCCAGTCAGGGTTAACAATACTGGGCTAGATAGGCCAATGATCTGAATCACTGAATCTGATGTGGAACCTGAATTTGAAGCAGGAGGCGGCTTCCTCTGCAGGTGAGAGCCACAGGACTGACTTTGTGTTTGGTTCAACAGGGCAGCTCTTCAACTCTTCTCCAGGAGTCTGTCATGGTACGTGCTCAGCATGCAATCACATGAGTGCAAGGGTCCACAGAAGAAGAATCTAGCTCTAGACTTCTTCTTTTAAAACCCTGCATGGTTGTCATTCAAGGTGGTTTAATAGACCTCATAAAAACATTAGTGCAATAGAAACAGAAACAACAGATAACATTGGAATGCATGCCATCGTGCATACATCACAACAATAAAGGCAGTGGTTGGATAGTCAACCGCTGACAGACCAACCCAGCATAAAACTGCAAACAAACCAGAAAATACAAGTTAGTTTACTCTCCAAAAGCTCAGTGGACAAGACAGACTTGGCTTGGTACCTAGCAGGTCTCTGCCTGACATCCGCAGATGGGGCTGCCTGGAGAAGGGCCTACACCAGTGATCACATTAAGCAGTTCAGTACTTTTCTCTGTGCAGGGATTTTACTTCCTGAGACAAGGGATATAATGGTGCCCTGCCCCCCACACACACCCCATTCCATGTACTTAAGACAACTGACTGGCAATTGACTCTTTCTTCATCATTAGGGTTAGAAAACCATCTTCCCAACGGATTTATATTTAACTGATTTAGTTGTATTTTGAATTTTTGTATATTTTGAATGTTTTGATTGTCTATGTTTTTAATGATGTGAGCTGCCTTGAGTCCCAATCATTGGGAACAGGTGGGATATAAATAAATGCAATGATAATGATAATAGTGACAATAACAATAACAACACTAATACCACACCTCAGGGCATTAAGCTTGGCGGCACACGACAGAACATTTGGCACACACAGGACTCTTCCAGCATCCCAGCCCTGCATTTTCTCCTGTGCATCTGTCAGCTCTCTCACTCTGTCCAATGGCAGAGCTGGCCTTGGCTCTGTAAACGGTATGACTGGAAGACCTCAGACTGGAAAAGACGGCCACCAGCTAGCGATAGGCAAGTGCCACATGCTTAGCAGGCTGAGATTGTGTGTGGTCCTATTTGAGGACCAGCTGGTCTGGTAGGACAAGCAACTGAGAAACCAAGACAATCTGGAGTTGTGCCTTGTACTAAGTGTAGTGGACTCTTACTGTTTTCCACACGAGAAATGGATAATCATTTGGATACTGCATTGTATTAAGAGCATTTCTAAACTAGTGACTGGATCATGTGCACACATTGACAACACACATCTCAGTAAAACTACTTATGAAAGCCTACTTTCCCTTACTGAATGCTGAATCTGTCATCATTCTCGGCTCATTTTCCAGTGCAGAAAAACTGGTTCATTAGCTCTGAAGTCTGGGAAGGTCCCAGACAGAGTCATTTCTACTTCCTCAGGCATTTGCATGAGAAGATAAGGGTAGAAGGGTTACAACCATCAGATTGGGTCTAAATTACTAGTAAAGGATCCCTTTCTGTGCTGGTTGTTTTTAATAGAATATTCTCACTTCATATTGAAGCTTGTTTCCCACTAGAACCTAGCAGGGATTCAATATTCCAGCATTGCTGAAGTGGAGAAAGGACTTTCTTTTTAAAAAGAAAATCAAAGTTCACACAAAGAAAATTGCATGGAGAAGGAGTGTTGTCACACTCCTGACATCTCAGTCACTATCCAGTAGGTCCTGATAACAAAGCACCCAATCAACATCATCAGGTGTGCTCTCTGGGTGCATTTATCCAGCAACAAAACATAGCAAAATGGAAAGTATGAAATCTACTGAACTGTTTCCAGGAGCAGAGCTGCCTCAGTTCTGTGTATCAAATGGGAACAAATGTGAAACATTTGCACTATTTATGTATGTATTTATTTATTTATTTCGTATAGCATTGGTACAATTAGCCAGGAAGTCTAGAGTGCTAATGCAGAGTAGTTTGGCTACCTAAGATTGCAAGCTCTTCCGTTTGTTTGTTTATTTATTTATTTAAAGTATTGATATGCCATCCTGTCGTGAAAGCCTCAGGACGGATAACATAGATAATACAATAAAAAATAACATAGATAAAATTATCGACCCACACTTGCGCGCTATCCATGGGGCACCACAGGGGGCAAGCCAGCTTTGCAGTATGAACTGAGTGTACATCTGGGCAGTTTCCCTTAATGTGTTCTATTGCTATAGAAGCCATAAGTGATCTATGCACTGAATGCATACTGGAGAGGCATTTAATTAACCTTTCCCTTTATTGAAGAAGTCCAGTGTAGATTGGTATCAGTTGCTGCTACAGGTCACTGTTAAGATAGCAGAGTCACAAATTAAACTGGCTGGGCAACTAAGAATTGGCTACTAAGGAGTTAGTACTGCAGTTATAAAAGAATTATTTGCAGTTCAGCTGATGTGCTATATGAGGAGCAATATGATGCTAAGAGAAATGAGTTTTTCCATCTTGAAGTGTTTCTGATTGGTACTCAGCTCAGCAAGAATAATTGCACTGATGCCAATTTAGTTATATGGTAAATTCAAATATCCCAGCTTAATGGGCAACTGATGAAGTACCAGCTATAGTTCCACCTGGAATTATATAACTACATTTGAGGTAAAAATATCAAAAAGTCTTGGCACCTTAAAAGACGAATAGATTTGTTATGGTATAAGATTTCACGGACAACAGTTCAGACAACATTGCCTTCTACTGATAACTATTCTGTGTTTTCTAACTTCTTCTTCTGTCTTTTTTCTTACCCAAATCTATTGAGGAAGAAAAGAAAATAGCCACAATGCCTTCGAATCAATAGTATGAAGTGCCACCTGTCTAGAAACATTCTACATCCACTTACTGCAAAAGAACTTACTTTTAAGTAAACAGGTATAGGATGTTACTGTTAAATTACTAACAGTACAGTTCTATATATGTCTCCTCAGACATAACTCTCACTGTGCTCATTGGGTTTTACTTCAAGTAAATGTACCCTTAGTGTGTAGGATTGTCATCTACAGTATAAAAATATTTTCAGGCCATTTGATTTCAGTGAGCTTATTTCTGAATAGGCATGCGTAGGATTGCAAAGTAAATAAAATTCAAGCATCTGATATTCCAATAGAGCACAAATAGACAATTTAGTACCCTCCAGAATGAGAACTCCCATAATCCCCAACCATTGGCCATGATGGCTGTGGTTTATGGGAGTTGTTTGGGGAGTTATATTTCAAAACATGCAAAGAAAACCAGGTTGCCTATGCCCTGCCAGAGAGGAAAAGCAACCTCTTTTACCATAGAAAGAGTTTCTCCAAGGCAGCAGATAAGTTACAGTCTCCCTGCGCGTTCTACCAGAATCACGTAGAAGCTGAACAAGTGGGTATGAGTCAAGTCAGAGGCACTGTATCCAGGAACTTTCTTGAAGAAGACACTTGGATGATTAGACAAGTTTATAGATCAGAGCCTACAGAAATATTGGTTCTGCTGTTGTACAGAGCAAGAAATTTCTTCTCTAGAAATTAAGAGATTGTTCACATTGGATCTACTGATGTTTTCTGTTTGTTTTAAACCAAACAAATCCAAATCTGCAGCATCCAGTCAACCCCAGCTGTGTTGCACTTTGCTCCAAGTGAAAACAAGGCAATTTAAGACATCAGCAATTTTAATCTTGATTTAAGTCCACAGTAAAAAGCTGAGCCATACCCAAGATTTGTGCTTTGGTTTATTTTTACTAATCAGATATTCCCAGCAGGTCAATCAAGTTTTATAGGAGGTGCAACAAATAAAACATGCCTTGCTGAGATAGCTGGGCTTTCCGTGGCATTTATTTGGATTTTCTCATCTTTACAATGTGTTTATAAAAGTGACCAATTGTTACATTTCCAATATATGTCAGATTCCCACCTCTCCTGCCTCCTCCCTGCTTTACTATTGCATCCATGTAGCTGTGCCAAAAATCCTCTTCAACATAAGAGTCTGTGAATGTCTTTAGCAGCGCTTTCGCAAAGAGGATTTCCTTCTGCCATCCCACAAGAAGTCACACCAAGTCTCTGCCAGCACATTTGACTCTCTCAAATAGCACATTTTTAGAGGCCAGTAGATGTTGTGTGAGTGTTGTGGATGTGGACTGTGAATGGACTAATTTCACAACACCCTCTGCCTAAATTTCACTAACAGAAGACGCCCTTTGGAAGAGAAAGAGCACAAAAAGGAAGGAAAGAACATGAACGAGTGCCAAAATGGACTTGATGGAAAGATGGGAGGTGATCAGTGATCATACCTTGGTCCCTCCCTCAAAAGCCTGCTTGGTGGGGAGGAAGAGCATTGGAATAGGGAGGAAAGAGGATGGTAAAGAACAGAAAAGGGTGGCCGCAGCCACTTGGGCTCTGGCTTGTCCACGGCCTGCAGGTGACCATCTCTGGATTACTCCCAGGCAAGCATGGTCCTCAAAAGGCTGCCCACCTCGGCACCAGAGGTTGGGTTTTCTCCTTGTCTGCCCTCCAACTTGCACAATAGACTGCACATTTCAGGTGACTGTTTCAAGGTGGCGTCAAACAATAGCAAGATTATCTCTGCAGCCAACCTATTCCACTTGTTATGTGTGGATAAGGTTGTGCGATATTGTTGCTGAAGTATCACTTGTGGAATTACTGTGGAATGGATAATATACAGTTGGGGCATGCTTTGATTATCCTCCAGATCACTGTCTGATCCAGCATGCTGTAGCTGGCGAAAGCATAACTTTTATTGTTATTCAAACCCTGTGCTTTTTTTTCAAATTTCAATAGCTCCGCCTTCCACTTTGATTTATCCATGATTATAGTAAATTAGTTGTAAATGATGTGTAATTATTGTGTTATTAAAGTTGCTTAAGTCACTTGAATAGCATAATCATTGCACATGATTTACAACTCAGCATAACTACCTGGCAAAAGTATGAGGTTAAAACTTTGAGTAAATGAGTACGTGAAGCACTAGAAAAGAAAACCAAAGGAAACAGGATGTGACCCCATCACATCCGTGCAAACTGTCAGTGTTGCTGAAACTAAACTGTGGATTAACCACCACAGACTATATGACTCAAGGATGGGGGTTTAACATTCTAATATTGGAACGTGTCAACACTTCAATGTGATCAAGGTTCCTTTTGAAAGAGGAACTATATATTGCATAACAATGTTGACAATCAAGTATGAACCTGAAGATTCCGTGGTTTGTCCCAAACCCAGCTAAGTATTATTTTCCCACAGGTGAAAACACTGAAGCAAATTTTTTTTAACTGCACTGAGTTTTGGGCAGGAAAGGGGAATGAGTAGGAAAAGCCCCCTGATTTGCTAGGCTTCTGTGTACAAGAGGCTGGTGGATCTAGTGTCAGTGAAGTGGCCCATCTACCATGAGGTTCAGTCTGAACTTTCAAGGAGCTGAACCTCCCAGTTCAGGTTCAACACCTCGGATAGCTCATTTACTGTTCAGGCTAGAGCCTGAAATGGATACACTTCCCCACAGACCTTGGCGTCACCAGCCATTGCCAACACAACATTTCTTTTTATGGAGCAGGGTCCAGCCATGCAATCCCATCACCCAAATACATGCAGAGTTACCATTTGAAGTTGCACAGTCTGGGACAAGCGACACCACCTGCTTTCCTTTCTGTATTATACCAGGGGTGGGGAAAACTCATGCCCACAGGCCAAATCAGCCTTCCTGGGGCCCCATCATGGCCCTCCAAGAGTCCTTCATATGGTTCCACCAATACGCAGTGAAGTGGCTAGAGAAAGACACATGCAACCTCACCTCCCTGCACACAGTGATCAAGACCAGATCAGGACCCCACATGCTAAAATGCTTTGAGCCCCCTGCAAAGGAAGTGAGGTGGCCCAACCAGCAGAAAGGGCTTTTCGGCTGTGACCCCGCCCCCCCATGGACTGAGCTCCCGAAAGAGGTGCCCCTCTTGCCTATTTTGTATTCTTTTCAGGGGTAGGTGAACACTTTTTTATTTCCCCAGTACTTTAACAGTTAAAAAATTAACTTTAGTTTTAATATTGCATTTTATCCAGTACCACTGCCATACCTCTGTGCCACTTCAGTTGCAATTGCTGTAGTTTTATTGTCTGATGTTATCTTTTTGTTGTTTGTGTGCTATTAACTTTTGTTAACTGCCCAGAAAGCCTCGGCTATTGGGTGGTACAAAACTGAAAATTAATAAATGAAAATGATTAAGTATCATGAAGTGTAGTTCAAATGTCAGAGCAGAAAGAGAACTAATGACTGGCTGAAGGACAGATAAAGCCAAGACAGCCCAGCTGCTGGTATAAATGCTTTGGTAAATCCAACTACTGCAAAGTGTTGTACGCAGGACTGCCTTGAAAGACTTTCTGGAAACTTCAGTTAGTACAAAATGCAGTGGTTGGATTACAGGGTCAGCAGTTCATAAGCAACACACTGTCCACATCCAAATTGTAAATGTGGATCCAAACCCAAAAAGCTTCAGCTCCTGAGCAACAGAGAAATGTAATGAATAAATTAAGCAGTGATTGCCTAAATGGCTTGGGATCTGAGTATCTGCAAGCACACCTTCTTCCTACCACATGGACCTGCACAGATTTGTTACTGAATGACCACATTTTGTTCTCCCTGCCAAATGAAGTTGGGTGGGTGATGATAAAGCCAAGGGCAGTTCCAGTAATGGGACCATGAATGTAGAATACATTCTCTCCCAGGAAGCTTGCCTGGTGCCAACTGTGATGTCATTTTGATCCCTGACAAGGACTTTAAAAATTATTTGTGTATTTATTTTGCCCAGGCTTCTGATGGTTCTTTAGCTTTAAAGCAGATTTGGGCACTCCTGGTCTTCTAATAGAGGATATATTTGAAAATCTGGGCAGTGCTATTACCTCTTCAAATAGAGGACTGTCTTCTGCAAAAAAAGGACAGACGGCCATCTGCAACACTTATCAAAAAGATTTGAATATTCAAATGAACAGACTAATCACTTCCGAAGGCATTACATGATATTTCGCTAAAGTGTCAATATCTGTATAAAAGATAGAAACAAATCATGTTTTACATTCCAGAAGATTCAATAAGACAGCTATGCACAATTTCCTTGTATATTTAGCCTTTACTGCTAGTTCACAGCACCATCTACAGGCCGTACTATCCTTCTATCTGCTTCCTGACATTGGCCATTATTTGTGAAAACACTAATTATGCCTCCAATTTAATCTTATTCAGAATAATCTGACTGATGAGATACCTTTAGACTTGCAGAGTAAATAGAGTACAAAATATTGGTAAATTTTGGGTGAGGGGACATATTTTAAATAAGATATAACTATTATAGCATAGTTAAAGTATATAGTATATCTTAAAGAATAGTTAAGTATAGTCACTGAAAATATCCATGAATTCTAATGGCTGCAACATGAAATGAGTTAATGAAAGATGAATTAGGAAGCTAAACTAAACATTAGTGAGAGCCAGTGTGGTGTAGTGGTTAAGAGCATGGGACTGGGACTCAGATGATCTGGGTTCTAGTTGCCGCTCAGCCATGGAGCCAATTGGGCGACTTCGGGCCAGTCACAGACTGTCAGCCCAGCCTACCTCACAGGTTGTTGTTGTGGGGATAAGATGGAGGAGGAGAATGATGTAAGCTGCCTTGAGCCCTTTGTAGGAAAAAGGCAGGATATAAATCAATCAATCAATCAATCAATCATGAAGCACTTTCAAAAGGAGTTCATTTTGTTGATTTTATAAAACAAAGCACAGCAGTGGATTTTTATACAGTACACTATTATGACAGATTAATCCTGTGTAAAAAATGTAAAAGAAGTGTTTGTGGAAAACTCCACCAAGTTTTGGTGAAAATGGACTCTCGCTATAGTGGTTCAATTGCCAGTTGTGCTTTGTGTTGACCCATGTAGCATAGTCTAAGAAATATTTGCCGGAGCTACACTGCACCAATTGGATTTTCACCTATATGGTAGGGCCTAAGCATAGTTAATTCTTCAGCTCTGGGGCTGCCTACAATATACCTTTAAATCCTAAGGCCGCTTCTATATCACAAGGTGTGATCAAGAGCTGATATTTGAGAAGAGTGCTCAGTCCTCTACATTGAAGCAGATGAAGAGGAGTCATGACTTGCCCACCAACATATCTTCACAGACTATGTAATCCGATAATCAACTCTTCTCTCTCTATCATCTGAGTCTGGAGAGGCCAAGGTGGGTCTGGCTGAGATCAGGGTGAGGCTGGATGTTGGCCAATGAAGCAAAGTTTCAGACAAGGAATGCTCCTGGTCACCAGGAAAGCCACTCGCCTTCTGCTTCATGCAGCCTGCTTTGGACAGAGTTGCCCTGCCCTAAACATGGCAGGGTTTTCATCTAGGAGTGCTCCTGGGTCGGAATAATTAAGTAGTTAAGCTTGGTCTGGTTTTACCCAGCTTCACTGCACGTGTTGCTGAAGGAGGTGGATCTGGCTGTGCTTTTGCATTCTGTCATTAAATCAAGGCTGAATGATGGAAATGTATGTTACTTGCGGCTGCCCTTGCTGATTGCCCACAAGCTTCACCTGGTGCAGAATGCAGCTGCTAAAGTGCTGAACCAGCTAAAGTGCAGAGCATGTGATTCCTCTTTTACTTCAGTGGGTTTCGGAACAGACCTAAGCTCAGTTCAAAGGGCTGGGCATGCCTTAGACCAGCACACTTTCCGAGCAACCCTACTGTGTAGTCACAGCTCTCCTAGGTTTCCAGAGTGGTGACCTCCACTCCCCTTCCCCTTCTTCTTTTTTTACTTTGAATATTTTCTTGGCAGGATAGATTTTCCTGTCCTCTTGGACAGAACCAGCTGCAGTATCGGTATTTATGCTCTCCTCTGTAATATCAGGATGCCCTATAAACTCTCAGCCATGGGTGTCAAGGAATGCTGTGTTAATGCAGTGTTAACAAGGGCAGCTTAAACAAACCTGGACAAGAAATTGCTGCACCTTCTTATTCTGCACCTATGTGTCAAATGCGAAGCAGCATTCCTTCTATGTTGGACTGAAGCCTGAGCCAAATGTAAAAGTATAGGCCAAGCAAGTATTGATTTTGTAACGGAGTGCAATGATTGGATTAAAAAATAAATACAAGCCATGCAATATACAGACAGGAGTGTTCTTGTCCATTTGTGTGCACCTGGGAATGTATGTGTATTGTTATCCTTCTACCTCGGTCAAGATTCCCAGATCAAGAGTCTCGAAAAGTAATCATAGATGGTCTAAACTACAGGAGGTAAAAGCACCCCCCCCCCCCCGAAATGGCACCCCAGAGTCAGTAAAGTAATAGGATTTCTTTCTAGTGCTAGTGGATACGCGTGTGCCACTCATTTCCTTGGTGACTAGCTGCGAGAGGCAGCTGAACTTTGTTTGCACAGACCTTTTGCAAAGCCGGATGTAACAAACAGGTCAGCACCGTATGGTTGCTATGCACTACCGGGCTCTTGTTGACAGAAATAATAAAGGCCACGCATCGTCATGCTGCTGGGGTGCAGATGTGCAGTAGCACATTGCATATGCAGGCCACTTTGGATTAATTGCACCTCCCGAAGCAGATTCTTTGGGGGAAAGTCTTGCGTGCTGAGAAGGATCATTCATCTGACTTGAAGTGATTCCCACACAGGATATGGAGCCTCTAACAAGCTCTTTGGGCTCTGCCAATTGTTTAGTGCAGGTGTTTAATCCGAGTGCTCAACGGCACGTAGGGGGCAGTCATTTTGCAAAGGAGGAGCTCTACATGCCAAGTGTCACAGAGCTGCGAGGGGTTGATTCCTCAAAATCAGCGGAAGCCTTGGGAGGCTGCTAATTCTTGTCAACAAGAGCCTGGATTTTATGGAGCAAACCCAAGCAGAACTCACTGACGCACCGGAGAATGGAGCCACTTCTGCCAAAATCTCTTTTATTGCAGCACTGAAGCACTAAAACTTGCCATAAATAAGCTGATTGCTCAATTCTACCTCTCTCCGTGTCTCTGGCCAGGAAAAGGCAGCAGCAGCCTTAAGTGGAGCTTACTGGGATAGGAAATCTCTCTTGAAGGTCATGCGCAATTTTATTTTTAGTTTGATTTGAATTTCTTTATTCATATGGAAAACAATGTATACGTATTTAGGATGAAGGCTGTGATAGAGGCACCGGAAATGGTGGTATACACAAGGCAGACAAATCCGTCCTTGGCTTTTTTGGCAGTTTTGTTCACATAATACTGCTACAGTGGGAGCGGAAATATAAATGGCTTTCAGGTATTGTAAGGGCACAGAATCCTTGTGTGGCTCCTGTTGAACTTTTGAACCTGCTACAAGCTGGATAAGAATCACAGGGAACAATGCTGCCAGGCCCCCTCCACTTACACCGAAGCAATCCAACCTAGATGCTGTGACCATACTTAGTTTTTCCTTAGAAATCCTGGGAATTGTAGTTTCTTCAAGGTGCTGAGTATTTACTACCAGAATCCTTGCCTCCCCACGTAATTAATGTTCCAAAGGAGAGGCCTTCTAGAAATGTCATACAAGTCAAATTGTTTAAATTGGTTGTGGAGATTAGTCTTAAGAGATCTTAGGTTCATCCAGAAAATAATCATAGCCTGGTGCTGGGATGAGCAGTGTGCGCCCCTGCAACTCCATTTAGCCCTACTTCTCATGGCCAGTAGTGAAGCATGATGGGAGTTGTAGGCCAAAACATCTAGAAGGCCATATGTTGCCTGCCTCTGGCCTAATCACTGCTGAAAAGTTTGTTACGCATCACTAAGACCATCCTAAATGGAACAGCAAGAAAGCAACAGACTCAATGTGTGTTGCCTTCTATATGATTTGGAACCATTGCACATCAACCATAGCTATAGATGGTTTCAGGCAGCCTTCTCCCAGCCTGGTCCCCCACACCATGTTTTGGGCTACAACTCCAACCATCACTTCCAATGGCCACAATGGAGGGATGAAGGGACTTTATATAACTCTCTTCATATCTGGAGGGTGCTAGTTCAGGAAAGGTTGGTTTAGAGATATTGATGCAAGGCATCCCCTGCACTCATCATATTGGATATGGGAGATGAGGTGGCACTGCGAGTTAAACCACTGAGCCTCTGAACTTGCCAATCGGAAAGCTGGCGGTTTGAATCCATGCAGTGGTGTGATATCCCATTGCCTTGTCCCAGCTTCTGCCTGCTCAGCAGCTTAAAGTGAGACATTTAACTGATCACCTTCCTCTCTCTCTCTCTCTCTCTCTCTCTCTCTCTCTCTCTCTCTCTCTCTCTCTCTCTCTAGATATGGATATAGATATATAGCCAAAGGTTAAAATCTTCAAAGGAGGACCTGCTGGTCACTCTGTGACCAAAAGAATGTTGCCTTGAATTATTTTGAAGGCAGACATTCCCAGTGGTGGAAGCTGCCTCCCGGAATACCCTTCCCTGTGCAGTTTGGAGGGCAGAAAATGTGGAAATTTACATGTGTCCCGAAAAAGCCCTCAATCACATTCAGGTTTTCTCTGATTGCAATTAATCATATGCTGTTTTAGCTTACTGTTACTGGTGTTGCTTTGATTGTCACTGCACTTGAAATTGTTGGATTTTAAATGCGATCTTCATGTTTATAGGTGAGCCAATTGCAGAGCAACCTGACAGCCCCTAGAAAGTGGCAGAAAGTGACAGAGCTGAGACAAGAGCTCCAAACTCAGAGCTGGGGATCTGCACTTGGGTAACCCTCTCTCCCTTGCAGGCAGTGCAGAAGGGCCTGTGTTGGCTGCAACTCCAAGGTCCCCCAAATCGCCTCAAAGTCCAGGTAGACTAGGACTTGTAGGGGGCAGGGAAGGGTGGAGACCCAGGCTGCCAAGATTATGAGATATCCTGCGAATGTTCCAGCTTCCTTCCCTCCCCATCCGAAGAGCCACCACTAGATGGCCCAACGTGGCCCTCTAGCTGCAGGAGAAGCACAGGAGCACTCTTCTCTTCAGTCCTCCTCCGATCCTGATGGGCTGATAAAGACGTTACTTCACACACACACACAATATAAATAATATATTAATATAGTTGTAGTATAATTAGTTATTATATTTATCTCCTGCCTTTTCTCCTCCTGCAAGGAACCCAAGACAGCTTGTATAATCTTCCCCCTCCTTCCCATTTTATCCTCACAACAACCCTATGAGGTAGGTTGGACCAAGAATCATTGACCAGTACAAGGTCACCCTGTGGGCCTAAAGGCCAAGTAGGGGCTTGAATCTGGGTCTCCCAATTCCCAGCCCAAACACTTTAACCCCTAGATATAATTGAATCAATAAGCATATCAGCTGCACAAGACGGAAATGAACCATTTCCCATCCCATCTGAAGGACCATCCCTGCTACCTCCCTTGGATACAGTAATCACTAAGCACCAGGTAACTGAAGGGGGTTGGCTATTTTACAAGCCTACCTGTGTGTATTGAATTCTTATTTCCCTTTGTTTATATTGTAACTAGGAAAAAGTCAATACAAAACCCAATATGCAAATTCCCATGATCTCCCACAAATCATAACATAACACAAATCATTCTTCTTCTAACCATAGAAGAAACAGTACGTCTGAATGAGCTGAGATGGAGAGTACATCCAAGGACAGGGCTATTAACAAGGCAAGCGCATTAAAAGCAATGCATAGGCTTAGCCAAGAAGATGCTTGCATTTGACCTATACGTCAAGCCTTAAGCATAAAGTTTAAGAACTGGTTTGAGGAATCGTGTCCTATTTACACATAACATGTACAGCTAAGGAGGACAGACATGCAAGATTAGTACCTTGTTCACGTACACCAGGAATAAATAAATGGTAAAGAATCTGATATCAATCTCACTCTGGCTTTAAAAAAAATGTGCACAAGGGAACATAATTCAAATGCTTCTCTGCAGAGTCATTATGTACAAAGCCAAGTTGAGCTACCACTTATTAAAGAATATTTAGCACCCCTTACGCAGAAACACGGAGATCAATGGAATCCCCCATTCTTAATCTCACACTGCTCTTCTTACTAACATTGTTACTGTAAGACTGCCCCTAAGCCTCAAAGAAGAGAGGATATTGGAGTGGAAGCTGATGGTTGGTAATGAAATCTGATGTAATAAATCTCTGTTGCCAGCACAGCATTTATGTGCTGTCATGAAATCTGAGGCTCAAAATGTGATTTCTAAAATAAACTCTGTGATCATTCAAACATCACAACGTCAGGTTGGCTGCTCAAAGACTGAAGCAATTATAGCAGATGCATCATACAGTGATCTTGATCCTGCAAGGAAGTTGAGCTATTAGACAACCTGTGTCTGGAATATTCCTGTGTCTGGAATATTTTAAAATGAACTGTAAGTAAAAAATAATCCAATATCTAAATCAGGTTTTAAAACTTGAAATAGAGCATCGAGATTCATATTTGTACACCTTGAAGCACCAGGAGAGTTTTTATTCAAAGATGAGTAATAAATGAATAAGAATATGTTTACACCTCAGTAATAGTGGCTCCTGCTCCTCAGGAAACTTAGCAAAAGAAATGCTTAGGTGTCTTAGGGGACAGATATCTGCAGAGAATTCTTAACACCTTCCCAGGATTCTTAACTACAACACCCTCTTAATTCTTAACTACATTTACACCCTCTTAATTTTTAACTCCAACTCCTAGGATTCCCAGCAGGAATTCAAGTAGAGAATGTTACACCTTTTTCCCTCTTGTGAGGAACTCAAGGGACCTTACCTAACTTCGTTTTATCCTTCCAACAATAGATTAGGCTGAGAGCATGTGACTGGCCCAAAGTAACCCAGTGTGTGGCACTAGAACCCAGATCTCCCAAGTCCACAGTCCAGCACTCAAAACCCCACACCACACTGACTGTCAGCACTTCATAGAGTAGACAGTCATTAAAACAGCTTGACCAAGAGACAAAGAGTAAGATGTCTATGCAGTTGAAACCAAAAGGCACATCAGGAGATGAAGGGCTTTGCTCACAAATGTCCCACTGAATGATTGTGGGAGGACTATCCTGTGTCTCCATACCATAGCTCACCCCATCCAGCAGGACCTCCTGCCCCCCTCTGCAGCATTTTCACCAGGGAAAGTCATCTTCCATCCGCGTGGCTGATCCAGTGGAAATCTGAATCCAGCCCCATGTAGACAAGACATTGAAAAGGTGCTAAAGTACAGGAATTAAAAGATAGGCATTATATCCAGTGTAACATAATTCAAGAAGCTGACCCATTTCCACTAAATGTTACATGAGCTGAAACTGACTGCTATGGAGGTACAATGAATAACAGATTGTCTACATGAGACATTTATCACGCACTCATCATTTCTTGCTCATGTTTGTTTATGGGTTCTGCTTCTCAGTCTATCCAGAACTTTTGGAGAGTGTTTTTTGAGCAAAATAATTGTGGCATTTAATAATGAAAGAATTATTTCCTTTCCGCATTTATGCCATTCTACTATACTGCAGCGTCACCTAGAGGTTATGAGCCAGAAAAGCAGGAAAAGGAACACAAGGTAGTGTTTCTCCATTCTGCCATAAACTCAAAAGTAAACACACAGATTAACAGCTGATTAAGTACAAAAACTCTAAAAATGATATCAGATGAGACATTTATTGTGCAATCACCCTCTTTATTTTACTGAGGGGGATCTGGTTTATGTCCGGCTGGCTTCATCTTCCCTTTGTAATCCACCTACGTTTCTTCATATCTTTTTTCTTACCTTAAGGAAGTAAATTCAGAATGTTGCACAATGTCTTGATCAGTTGTGGCAGGAGCTGTCCAGCTGGATGCACCATAAGTCCCTCCTTCCTTTCACTGGGTTAGCAAGGAATCTCCAGCCCTTTCCTTGATACTTTTATCTGAGTCATCTGCCAAAGGAAATTGACAAGAGGCTTCTCCAGGCTTTGCTTTAAGAAGAGTTAGTTTCTGTTCCCATGCAAATCCCTTCTTTGCAGGCTTAGGGCCTTACTATACATTAAATTAATTCCATGGCATGTCAGAGGGTGTTTTTTTAAAAAAATTAGTCGTATGAGGCCTATTTCCATCAGCCCTGCAACACATAGAGGGGGGAATATTAACCTTTTCTTTTCTGGCTGCTGTCCCAACATCTTCCATGCTGCATTTAGCAACATATCATGTGCTGTGGTCCCAATGGAAAGCAACTTCCTATAGGATTAAATATAACCCTGCCCTCCCACAAGCCACACAAGGGTTATAAATGCTGCCCCTTTTCTCATTCATGAGAGCACACAGTATTATCCAGCCCTTTTAAAGAGAAGTGTGTAATTCAAAACACCTGGAGGGTACTAACACTTCTTAGTGCCCTCTAGACATTTTGTACTACAAGTCCCATCAAGCCCAGCCAATTGCCAGGAATTATGGGAGTTGTAGTCAAAAGGAACTGGTCACATACCCCAGTCTATACTTATGCCCTTACACAGGATTTATATGGGATCAGATACAGCAGTTTTGAATTATCTGATCAAGCAGATTTTCCCCAAGGGTCACAGAGCCAGAAAGTCATATGGCAGTAGTGATAAAGCTCAGTCCAGACAAGATGGAGGTCCTATTGGTGGGTGGCTTGGGACTCGGGATGGGGGACTTGGGCCTTGTCCTAAATGGGGTTGCACTCCCTCTGAGGGACAGGTTCGCAGCTTAGGAGTGTTCCTCGACCCTGAGCTGTCACTAGAAGCCCAGGTGACGGCGGTGGCAAGGAGTGTTTTCCTTCAGCTTTGGCTGATCCATCAGCTGTGTCCCTTCCTGGAGAACGACTGCCTGGCGACAGTGACACACGCGTTGGTAACTTCCCGATTAGATTTCTGCAACGCGCTCTACGTGGGGCTACCCTTGAAGACGGTCCAGATACTTCAATTGGTGCAGAATAGAGCTGCCAGGCTGCTGACGGGGACTGGGCGTTGTTCTCATATAACCCCAGTTCTCTGTCAGCTCCACTGGCTCCCTATTGAAGTCCGGGCCCAATTCAAGGTGTTGGTTATGACCTATAAAGCCCTCAATGGCTTGGGCCCTGGGTATCTAAAGGAACGCTTGCGTCCATATATGCCCTCCTGCCCCTTGAGATCAGCAACAGATGCCCTTCCCCGGGAACCCTCTGTGAATGATATTAGCAGGGTGAATACCTGGAGGAGGGCCTTCTCTGCAGTGGCGCCCCACCTATGGAATGCGCTCCCCAGAGAGGTCCGTCTGGTGCCGTCGTTATTTGTTTTCCGGCGCCAGGCTAAGACATTTTTATTTAAAACTTATATTAAGTGTTAATTTATTGAGTAGGATTTTAAATTTTTTAAGCCGAGATGCACCGGGTTTTAATATTTTTAGTGTATAACTTTGTTTTTGTATAATTTTGTATATTTTTGTTTTTGTTGTAAGCCTCCCCGAGGCTTTGTTGTGATGGGGGCGGCATAAAAATGTTTTAAATAAATAAATAAATAAATAAATAAATAAATGTGAGAAAAAATGTATTTGAGAAAAATGTATTTGTGACTGTTTTGTGTCTATTGAGGTTTTGTGTCTATCAAGGTTATTACTTTAACCAATTCATTCTTCCTATACACTAGGAAGAATGAATTGGTTAAAATCTAATTTGAATCATGTTCTGTAGCTCTTCAAAACTTACCCTAAGATTCCCTGTATTTGCTCAGGATGGAAGATAAACAGCCACATTCAGTGCAACATTACAAAATATTTTGTTACACTGCACCAAAATAATGGAAACAGAAGAAAGTTGGCACACATGTTTAGTTTGAAATTCCAGCCACCTAAAGGGTCAAAACGATGGTCCTCTATCAAAGAAGTATGAAACTGATATGAAAAATCATTTACGTAGAAGGAACTTTAAAATGGGATAGAGACCAGCTACCCAAAAAGAAAGGGGGAAGACAATAAAAATTCCTCTGGACATGCCCACACCTTTGAGTGCACCTAAAATAGCACCTTGGATCCCAGCAAATGTTAGGAAGAATTAAAAGGTAGTAAGCCATGGGAAACATATTCATGTAAAACCACCCTCTCTTAAATGTGTCATTATTTGAACTAATCAGACATGTATTTTCATTAGCACAGTTTGACTCTTTAAACATCCTGTTTTGTGTTCTAAAACCTGCACTCAGCTTTTTAACAACGCTCACCCCACAATGAAGTCTCCAAAAGCAAAAGAGCAGAACAACCATTTCACATCATGACCAAATAACCACAGTATGAGTCATCATTTGCTAACACCTTTTGACTGGTGTATAAATCCATGACAGGAAAGAGAGCAGGTTCTCTATTTTGATACCCCAGAAATAGGGAAGAAGAATATTCTATATACACAGAACGTTGCTACATGAAATACTTGGAAACCATGCCATTGACCTATCTAAAGAATGATAAATAAGCAAATGGTAAGCTAGAACAAGTTGAGTAACATGGGCATATAATATATGCCTTAACAATGTTCAGTTTCTGGCTCAGGGTCATTTTGCTGTTCTCTAATTCATGAGAAGGCAAGACAATCTTACTATTATTTGTCTTGCCTTTTTTTCTAACAAAGAACTCAAAGCAATTTTCACCATTCCTCTTCTCCTGCTCTCAGCCTTATGCCCCCAACAACAGGCAGATTGGACTGTGACTGGCTCAAAATCACCCATTTGGCTCAATGGCTGATCAGGGACTAAAACCCAGATCACCTGAGTCCCTGTCCCACACTCTTAACCACTACATGACATGGGCTGTACACAGTAGTAGAGAATGTTGAAGATGAGAAGGAGAAGGCGAAGAAGAAGACTGCCACCACCATCAGCTCTGTGATGGCTCCATTCCATAAAGGAAGCCACAGCCTTGAGTTTACAAGAGCTGAGCAGGGCTGTGAAGGGCAGGGCATTCATAAGCTCACCATAGGTCAGGGATGACTTGACAACATGTAGCAGCAACAAAATGCTAGCAAAATACTCTGTGAAGGACTCTGTCTAAATTCTAATGATTAGACTTCAGAAATGGAATAACACAGTGCTGAGCAACATGCAGTCTCCATCACCTCCAAATTCAAGGTGGGAAGAGTCAGGAAAATGAGTCTGTAGCAGCTGCTAAGTGCCAAAAAAAAAAATCATTTTAGCATATTTCTGAGTTAAATATGACCATTTTGGTGCTCTGTAGCCACTATGAACCCCATTTAAAAATAATAAAAAGTTCAGTAGCTACCAGCTAGGCAATGAAAATGATCCCTAGACCTCCTGTTGTTGCCCTTCCCTGGCTCAGCACCATCAGTAGACCATAATTCACATGCTGAAAACAGATACCTGGTATGTGCTGCTTTCCATCCCAATGGGCATTTTCTCTAGATTTTAACTAGATAACTTTTGGCATTTCACAGAGGTGCATTTTAGCTAACCTTCTCTTTATTATGCTAGTTTTCCATGTACTAACATACAAGTTTTCAGCCTTCCCTTTATACTACACTGGGACATTCCAGGAAACGCTAAAGTATATTCTTTCAAGTCTGAATTGCCCCACCCCGCTGCAAAAAAGAAAAGAAAAAGAAAAAAACCTCCCAAGCAACCCATATGTTACATATTCAATTATGCCCAATCTAACTGTGTGAACTCAGCCCCAGACCAGAAAATAGTCACATCTTGCTCACAGTCCAATCCACTTTGGTGATGGAGACGTGTTTCATATTGAACTTCCAGCAGGGAGAAACACACAGAAAAATATCCCTGCTCTAAATTTGAAGGTGCTAATCTACGACTCATTGAAAATATATTAAATGAACTACATTTTCTGGAAATGCACAACACAGCCGCACACGTGAGTTTGCTGTGTGCGTGACCACATGCATTTTGGTTCTGAACTAGCAGTTGTTTTTACTAACTTACATGCCTGATAGGAAACTGCATTCTCACCCTTCTTCTTCCAAAAACACAACCAGTTCTATAAAGCTTCTCACACAATCAGCTGCAATGGATCTGAGCCATAAAAACAAAGGTTTGAGAAAGCAGGTGTCTTCCGGAGAGGCCAGTGTTCCACAGATGGGAGAAATGATTACGCCTAACAGGAACTGCTATCTTGCCCCATGACAAAATGTAGTGACAGGTTGATAATTGTGCTATTCTCGTGAGAAAAGCAAGGTCATTATTAAATGGATGGAAACTATTGCTCATAAAAGACCTCGGTACAAATGCTTTCTTACAGGCATGTTAAATTTATAACAAAACAAAGAGCTGATTGCTCTTCTTGTTTCCTCCCCTCCCATTCAATATACACCCTCATGTACTTCACCACCCATTTAAAACAGTAGATATTAACTGGGGAAAAGTTGGCCGAAAACTAGATAACCATCTGCGACTCATAAAAATCAACCATCCTTATTGCCACTATATAATTCCACCTCCCAGTTCCATGGAATTTCCTGCATAAGATAACTGAAGCAATCCAAAACATGTTTGGGTATGAAACTGAATAAGGTTCCTTCTTACTCTATGGGTTTCTTTGTTTGCATATCAGGATCATGCATGCTAAAATGGGATGTCTACATACATACCATGGTGCACCTCTATGAGAGAAAGATCTTAGAAAGATCTGAACCTTCCCACAGCATGTTAAAGGGACAACCACATCTCAGTCCTTGGAACTATTTCCCCAGCTCCAAATTGTATTGCCTGCAAAGCTAAATGCTGGGTAGAAAAGTCTGCCACCTAGACACTAAAGGTGGTATTGCAGGCTAGATATTATTATTATTATTATTATTATTATTATTATTATTATTATTACATTTCTATTTACCTTTTAATCATAAAAGAGAATGTGTGTTGGTTCGTCTGTCTATGTCATAATGCCAAGACCATGAAACCCAGACACCTGAAAGTTATCATGTATACTAAAAGGTGCTGCTTAGAATTATTTGATTTTTTAATAATGCATTAATTAATTTCAATTTAAACGGTCATGGTTGGAAGTTTCCTATACCAAGTGCCAGTTGTTAGAGTGCAGATTTCCCTAACTGGCACATAACTTTGCAGTCGGTTCAGTTTGAAGCCAGAGGATTAATCTGGGGGACAGACAGATTGCTGCCCCATGATCTTTTGTTGGGGAACAGTCCTCCAGGAATGAAATGAACAGGCCAGTTTCTCAGTATCATAACACAGGCCATGGTACATTCCTGGGGGGGTACCTCCACTTATATAGAGTAGGCACACAATGTGTCCAACTCTAATAGCTGTGTAATGTTGCTTAGAGAAGAAAACAAACAAACTAGAAAAAACCCACAAATCAAGTTTGCTAAATCTTTATCAAATGAAAAACAAAGCAATTTATCAAACTGACTGAAAAAATGTATTGAACCACGAGATATTTTGCCATTTGCAGTGGACATGCAACAGAATCAAAATTTTGGAAACAGATATATACCGAGATGCAAACAATACATAAAACTGACTTCCCAATGAATGCCAAAATCATGTTACTGAGAATTGTACCAGAGACTATTCCAAAGGTTATGACAGACTTATACAAATATATGATTACAGCAGCAAGAGTGATAATTGCCTCAAAGTGGAAAGCAGAAGACTGCCTAGCTCTTGAAGACTGGAAAAACAAGCTAGCAACAATGGTAAGGTTAACTAATTAACAAATATGCAGCAATGGCAAAGTTAAATAATTATGTCAACAGAAGACCAGTTAAAGATTTTACAGGCTTAATATGAATGTTTTAAATACTGGCTAAAGAAAATATAATTTTTACAAGTGTTTGTGATCACTATCCGTTATCAAAACAATGCTATGATCTGTAACTAACTGTGTAGGCTGGATAAATATATGATTGAGAATTGAATGGTTGGGATGGGAAAGTGGTTGACAGAACTTTTGTTTATTGTAAATGTGCTTAAATGAGGAATTGCTTGCTAAATCTTTGGAGTGACCCTTGGCTTCTTTTTTCCTATATACTTGTTTCTTCTTTCAATTGTACTTTCTGAAAATAAACAAACAGACTGGGC
>NW_025335761.1:31526108-31656606 GCF_004798865.1 Varanus komodoensis
GCCCATATCCAGAGAAACTGGACCGGTGTTTCATAATTTCTCCCCTTTTAAGCTACAGTTGATGCCTGTGATAGCAACCGCATTGCCAAATGCAGGGGGACAGTCATAGCAAAATGGCAGAGCATCCACTTTGCATGCTGGAAATCCCACTATCAACACCTAGCAAGCCCAGTTAGAAGGACCAGCACCAGAGTCCTTGGAGAGCCACTGCCCAGAAGAGTGGACAATCCTGGACAAGATGGACAAACAAGAATGAGGCAGGTTGCCTCACCAAGCTACCATGTCTACGGAAGCTCCATATCTACTACCCGGAGTACATACAGAATACAGTGGTAATTTCAGGTATTAGAGTAGTGCTATTATAGGGCATTATAATAGTGATAGATGTGTCCACTCTAAGATTTGGAAACAAGGAAATCATCTTTCTAAAAGAGGACAAAAGAGGGTACATACTTGCATAAAATTTGCATATGGTAATGTATAGGCACTATTAAAAATTAGACACAACAATTAGGAAAAATTAGACAGTACATCTGGCCTGCTCAGTCTGATGCTCAGGGACAAATTGTGGATAGACAACTGTTTACATGGTTCCTCATTTTGCACGGAACTGGACAGGACACCCTTCCAAAGAGAAGACCGTCCCTGGTAGCCCTTCAATCAGAGACTATCTTCCATAAAACACAAGTGCAATCCCTAATATCTATGCAAAGCTCAAAGGAATGCAGAAGCAACCCAGCCATCAAATATAATATTTATAATAAATATTTATAATGTTATAATAAATAAAATCTTTATATAACAAAATATTTCTGGCTGAGGATGTAATTCCAGCACCTGCACAATCTTGGAAGCCAAGTTCTGGTAGGAATTTATTTACTGGGGATACAACATATTTATCTTTATTGTTTATTTAAAGTCATTTTTAGAGTGTTTTCATGGTACAGCTTTAAGAATGCAGAACAAAGACATCCTTTGGCAATACAGTCTGCTGGCTTATCTTTTTTTCCCACATCTCAGAAAGGCCAGCCCAGATCATAGACCGGGTCATGATCCTGTTGCTCATTCTGTGTTGTCTTTGTGTACCTGCACAGGGACATGGATGTCAAATGTGGGGAACTGACTGTGTATACACAGATCATCAAATACAACACAGACTGATAGGTTCAAGGAATATGCATATTTTACTTTTTTCAGGTCGTTCCTGAGATGTTTCCCATCAAACATTTGCATAATTTTCAGTTATTTATTTATTCATTTATATCCCACCTTTTTCCTTCCAAGGAACTCAAGGCAGCTTACATAATTCTCCTCCTCCTCCTCTCACCATTATCCTCACAACAACAGCCCTGTAAGGTAGGTTGGGCTGAGTATTTGTGACTGGCCCAAAGGTACCCGGGGAGCTCCCTGGCTGAGAACCCAGATGCCCTGAACCCCAGGCTCACACTCTTAGCCACCATTCCTCATTGGATCTCAAAGATATAGCACATCAGGCATGAGAAGAGGACATATCACAGACATAACACATCCGGGAAACAGTGAGATACTATGAGTCAGATGGGTCAGAGAAGTATAAATAAATAAATTGCAGAGACGTGCTCTCTCTCTCTCTCTCTCTCTCTCCCTCTCTCTCTCTCTCTCTCTCTCTCTCTCTCTCTCTCTCTCTCTCTCTCGAAGCATCATATCCCCAGAGGTACCCTTTCTCAGTTTGGCATTTCCCAACAAGTTCCTTTTGTACAATTCTCATAATTTATTTTATACACTTTTTCTCCTATTTGATCTTGTCTCCTCCCTATTCAGGATCAGCTGATCATTTTCCAGTCACAGCAGGTACCCAGATGTGCTTACATGTCCCAAACCTTTCTCCTTCGTATATAAACAACTTCTTTACAATATTGTTCTTAAGCCAAATATTTTCTTCTCACCCTCATACAACTTAAACTGTGATGTCGCCCTGCTACTCTGTGATTGCTTGATGGATGACTGGTCTTGTTTTTTGAAGGTAAGCTCCTTGATTATTTAGTTCTTTATATTTAAAACATTTCTATATGGGCCCTTACACATCTGATTCCAGGACAGTTAAAAGTTATATACACAATAAAACATTAGCATACATTCATAAGCATAATTTTAAAAATCAAATAAAAATGAGAAGGCAGACTGATGGATTATACAAATTAAAATGCCTGGACAAATGCCTTAGTGCCCAAAAGACTGTGGAGACAATGACAGGTATACTTCTTTAGGCAGGGCATTTCAAAGCACCTCTGATAAAGCCCTTTTTGCACATTTTCGGTAAGAAACGCACTTGGAATAGGGACTGAAAGGGAGAGGCACGAGTTGAGTTATTGGACCTGGTACCCATTCGCCTCCTCTTGCTTCTTTGGCTTTACGATCCATTTATAAGGCCGTGTGCTCCCCAATTCCAAGGCAAATTTAAGGCAGTTTCCTCACCTGGATTGAAGTGTGTATCACTTGCAGTGCACAACTGTGGTCAAATGAAGACATTTAGCATTTCTCCACAAAGTTTTCCACCTTCTGTCCTGGCCTGCAGATAATCTCTTCTAAGGACAATTCAGTCCGGAATCATGGGTGTCTAAATCCCATTGACTTTAGTGGTACATATAAATATACAAAGCTGTGGGTTGGACTGAAGCCAATATGGGAAAATTGCACTTTGTGTGTATTTTAAATAGATACTCATTGGCAGAGAGCCTCTTGCTGTGGAAAAATATGATTACTATGGAAATTAATCTGGCACTAGTTGAATTGTACAAATATTTTTCAGTGCAAACATGGCCATTTTTTCCAACATTATTTCACCAACAAAAGGATAAACAAAAACAAGCTGACCTTGACTTAGAATATAATGTTCCACAGAATTCAGACAAAACAAAGCATTACATAGATAATTTTCGCTGAAGAAAATAAATTCATTTATCACAATGTATCAGAGAAGCAACACAGCATCTTCACTTAAAACTGCAATGTCTTTCTAACTCAGATGCTAATTAAATTTACCCTCAGAAAGGTATCTGTTTAGCATGGCTGGATTGTCACTCAGTAGCCACTGGTACTTTCCAGTGTGTTTACATGCTGTTCTTTTGTTTAAATTTCCACACCACCCATTTGGATTCTATCCAAATAGTCCTAACTGCAGTTGCTCAACATCTGCCCTATTGGTGACCATTCAGGTGCCCCCAGACAAAAGAAGTAATCTCTGCACCATATATTTTGACAGGTAGCACTAAAACTGCCTGGAAGCATTCCTCAGGACTGCCTGACTAGCCTGCCAACTAGTTATTTTCATCTTGCCCTCTGCTACCACCACTTCCGTAGCCACACAATCCCTGCTGTTCCCAATGTTCCAGCTCTGACTATCCTCTTTCCTACTGTCGTTGAAAAACAAGATCGCCACCGCACATATGAAAACATGGAAGATGTTGGTACCGGAGTTGGCATGGTCAGGCTGCTTGCGCTCAGCAAGGGCTTGCTACCTTCATCTTGTTGACTTTAGTGGTGAGCTTGCTGCTGGACAAGGCGTCAGAGATGGGGAATCAGGAGTCCTTCCGCTTGTCCCCTCCAAGGTGGCTGGCAGAAGGGGAAACAGTCAGTTATGATCAGAAAGAATTCAACAAGTAATATGTAAGGGGCATGTTGCGCTGCACAAGTACAGGAAGGGAAACTGAATGCTCAGGCAAGAAAGAACACAATGAGGATTTGCGCCAAGAACCATCCTGGGCCAAGGGCCTGCCTGGTGACTGCCTGATGAGGGCCTGCTTGGATGCTGGGGAAAGGAGGTCAGGCATGGCCTCCAGCTGGGAGCACAGTGCTACAGCTTCACTGCAAGGGGGAATACGCTCCCTGGCCTGAGAAAGGCCCCTGGGAAACCTTGGAGGTAGTGCCTAGAGTCAAAGGGACAAGTCCTTGAAAAATAATTAAATACCTGACTGCATGTGTGTAATAGAGTGACTACTACCGCTAAAAGCACTGACTACCTTAGATAGGTGACAGCCTCAAACCAATAAGCTAGGCCTAAGCTGCCTGGCAATCTGGCTGCTTGAGTCTTGCTGTTCCAGTCTGTGATGCTTGAATGAAAAGGCTTCGGTGCATGTTTAGGAAAGAAAAACATCCGATCGCTGCCAGCATGCCCAGACATCATGTGTAGGATTGCGCCCTTAGTCTCTATTTAGTCTTAACCTCGAAGGTTCTTGGGAACTATATAAATACTTCTCCAGAAAAGTTATTTATAATTGCACACAAATATAGTCACAGAAAAAGAAACAATACTGTGAAAATAACCTTTCACTGCTGTTGCTGCTGCTCTTGTTTCACAGCAGCACAGATTTTAACAGTAAGATAAATGTTGGGGGAAGGTACAAAATAAATTCAATGCATGGATGAAAAAAGAGAATTTCATAAGGATGAACATTGTATATGGGAAAATCAGTTCATATGACTGCATATTTTCTTTAATATTTAAGTATAAATTTATTAATTTATTTAAGTGTGCAGCCTTTTTATAAACTTTATAATACATAAGTTGAGATTAAATAGTGGCTGTTAGGGTGTGCTCATAGCATGCTAAAGCCAACAAGGGCCAATGGAGGAGAGTTCCAGTCGAAAGCAAGCCCCATCTAACTGGTGTTAGCAAATAGGCAGTAAGGCTGAGGCCTTCTTCTTGGCAGGCTTGGATGCTACTTTAAGCACTGACAGCCCTCACTGAAGCTCAGGAGGGCTACCGGCAGATCAGCAGTCCCGACTCTCCCACTCACTGCTGGCAGGTGGCAGAGCGGAGGAAAGCTCAGTGCTCCTTCTATGGCACATGCAGGAGGACCAAGCTGGGAGGCTGCTGCTCATCTGCACATACAAAGCCTTGAAAGTCCAGCTGCAGCTCTCTGGCTGCCTGTGCCACAAGGAGCTGCCCAGAGTCCTTCAGAGAGCCCGAAGGAGCAATCCTGTGGGTGGCCCTCCCCATGGGAAGAGGGCTCTGCGTTTGGAGCTCTCTGCCCATGCTGTGCCTTGCTGGCAAGCGGCAGGCACAGTTGGGGGAGGAGAGGGGTGATGTCACCTGCCATCTTCCATCTGAAGTGCAAAAGTAGCTAGAAGGCCCTCTAAGCCCAGCCAGCTAGTTTGCCTTTTAGTGGGTGAGGAGGAGACTGGGCAGCCTATCAGCTATTATGCAGCACTGCTTCCCCACCCCCAGCATGCCACATCTTCTCTCTCTCTCTCTCTCTCTCTCTCTCTCTCTCTCTCTCTCTCTCTCTCTCTGATTTCTTCTAGGAGGGGACAGTTGCTCTATCTGCAGATGCGAAGTGGCTTCCTGCAGCCTGGTCCTGTCCTGCCTGGAGAAGTATTCTTCAGATGACAGCACAGCAGGCCACAGTCAGGTGCTCCAGCTGACTGCCTTGCAATAGAGGCACAACCAGGGCCAGGGCTGATGGAGGTGGCTGAAGGCCTGGTAAGAAGCACATGCCAAGGCAGGTATTAGCAAGGGTCAGAAGCCACCGGGGCATGACAGGTATCCCGGATGCTATTTTGGGGCAACAGAATTGCTCTCCCCAACAGCATTCATCTGAGAGCACAGGATATCTTTATTAGACTGATTATTATAGCTGCACCTGATGCCATTATCAAACATGTCATACATCTGCCCCCATAGCCTGACACCTCTGATGTCAGTCACTTTATAGATTTTCTTCAGATGGGTCACAGTGTAATTGCATCTGAATGAGGACCTGGTACCAAGTCAGGAGAAGGAAACTGGTGGTCTTCCAGATCTGGTTGGTCTAAGTCTTCATTGACCCTGAAAACTATTTATGTTGGATGGGGTGATGGAGTCCAGCAGCCTCAGGGAGGGGGGACAGGTTTCCCTGCCCTGCACCAAGCAAAGGACGTACCTCTCTCAAAACTGCTGTTTATCTCTAATTTATTGCAACAAAGGCTATGCAAAAGTCTCTCTACATGAATGTAGCAAGTGAAGGGGAATGGATAGATTTTCCTTAGCATTCTGGAGAAGCAAGGCTGATTCTGTTTTCCATGCTTATGTTGCTGTTGGGAATATAAAAACACCTAATGCACTCATGGCCTTTTAATACATAAATCCCTTCAATTATCTAACCAGTAAAATACATTATTTATCTGAGCTGCTGCCATTTAAAACAAATCCAGGTTGCTTCTCATTGCCCACACCACAGAAGAAGGCAAACTTTGAATCTTAAAATTCAAAGGCACAAAATGAACAGGTGAAAAACCCATAAACTCACATCTTCTCTTTTTAACACACACACAATTAGGGTCAATGTGAGCTTTGCCCTTGACTATAATGGGAAAAGTAGCAGATCCATCAGTCTGTAGAGTGTCTTTTGTATCACACTGTGTGCTGCATGCTGCATTCCCCAGGCTGGCATTCTTGCCTCTTGGTCCCTTTATAGCCACAATAGGAAGTGGAGTGACAAACTTCCCCCAGCATGAATGATTTATCTGTATGGCACAACCAGAAGGCCAAAAAGGCTATTCCCACCTTGTAAGTATCCAATAGTTCCTTCCCTGGCACATGTGATTCTTTCTCATCTATGTGCATTTTGGTACTTTACATTTCCTGTTAATGCCCTAGAATGCGGACGATGGCCAAAGTTAATTCATTTCCAAAGGCTTGTCAAATGAGTTTATGGGAGAGGGTTGGGTGGAGGGTTGATAGGGATGGGAGAACTGTGGATTTTATAAATTCTTAAAATCTCTAAATTAGTTTTAAATGATTTAAATGAGATCAGTCTAAATCTCTAAATTCCTCCAAAGTTTATTTGCAATGTTGTTGTTGTTGTTGTTCATTTGAATGGGAAAACTGAACTTTTCAAGAGGGCAACACTTTTCAGAAGTATGCTTTCTCCTCACATTGACTATACTGTGAACATTCCTTTTAAGAGAAAATGTATTTCAGAGTTCCCTTAAAACACACACACATTTTTAATATGATCCTAAACTATAATTTATTCCCAGAGTGGCCAGGAGTTCACCTGCAATGAACTTCAGTTTGACCACGTCACTGATTCCAGCCTCACAGGAACCCATGAAAAGGACTGGCGCAAAGATGCTCAATCGTGGTTCATGGAGAATCCACCTGCTTCAGGGAGAACAATTAACCCTCGTCACCCTCTTGTGTCTCTGGACTTTTATATCCACTTACCTACTTTCCTCCCCATTTCTTTCCTATTTTTCCAGTGCCTGATTTTTTACACAGACATAATTCTGGGTTGTTTTCATGCTTACTCTGGAATTGCCATCCGCTGCCCACTCATCTTTTTACAAAGCCCATCACATCATTCTCAGCCTGCTGTATTCCAGTGTGGATGTTTTCCTCCCATGTTTTTCCAGACCTGGCTTGTGGTGGTAGTGATATGTGTGGGAACAAAATGCCGGTACAGCACCAGCCTGTTAGCATGCACAGCTTTTTTCCTCTACCTCTTCTTCTGCACAAAACACAACCAGAAAAGAACGGCCCTGTTGCCACTACATAAGGCTTGTCGTTTGCTTCTTACAGTTGATCATAAATTTCAGTATCCTGTAAAATACTCCACACCCCACAGTATCTCTTGCAGTGACCCTCAAAGTGATTGCAAAATCACAACACAATCTCATTCATCTTGCAGAAGAGAATTTCCTTTCATCCCTAAACTTCAGCCTTCCCATAAAGCAAAAGTCCCCAGAATTATTCTCAAAGCCTTCATCTAAATAGCATCTAATTTCCATAGCAAAGACCCTGATGCAGATGTATAAGCCTGACAACCCTAATCCATAATAGAACAACTAAACACACAATAGGACATCAGAACAATAATCTTGTGTCCAGCTTGGAGAATCAAACAGCTGTGAAGAATTTTATTTATTTATTTAGAAAGCTTCTATGCCGCCCCATTCGCCAAAGTCTCGGGGCGGCTTACAACAATAAATAAATAATAACAATATAAAACAATATAATATAATTGGAAACGTCCTGGCCATAAAAATAAAATAAGTAAATAATATTAGCAATTAAAATGGCGTTTAAATAAAAAGGTCTTTGCCTGGCGTTGAAAAACAAATAACGACGGCGCCAGGCGGACCTCTCTGGGGAGCACATTCCATAGACTGGGCGCCACCACAGAGCAAGCCCTCCTCCGAGTACCTACCCTCCTAATATCCTTCATGGAGGGTTCCCGGAGAAGGGCCTCTCCCACTGATCTCAAGGGGTGGGCGGGCACATATGGACGTAAGTGCTCCTTTAGGTAACCAGGGCTCCTTGTTTGTTGTCTCCAACTTGTTGCACCCCTATTAATGAATGCTCTCCAATATATCTTGTCTTTGACAGTCCTGCTCAGTTCTGAGAAACTCAAGGCTGAGGCTTCCTTGGGGGCTCCTTTGTCCTTATTTAAATTATTCCTGTTCTCAGGTTCATTCAACCTTACTGTCTCTTCCTGGGTATAAGTGATGATGAATACCCTGTTTATTGCCTTTAAACAGCTTAATTGTCCTAATATTGGTTACTATTCCCCTTTAAAAGGACCCTATAATCATTGCTTACCTCTCATTATCACTGCTTACCTTCTCATTTAAGAAGCAGTTAATATGATAACCATCTTGAATTCCCCCATGTACTCTAATCAAGATGCAATAAAATGGACTGAATATGCAAGCAGGAAACTTTTAATGAATGTTGCTGGGGACCCTTGTTGAACAGGACTTAATTGTAGCAAACATTATTGGAGGATCTTGGCCTTGTGGGAGGGTATTTTTGGGTAATCAAGCATTATATTAAGTATTTGTGCAGAATCCCAGCTTTAATTCTGCTCTGGCTAATGACAGGAGAATGATACTTCAATACAGCCAAGAGGCTCTAGCAAGGAAGCAACTTACATAGCCACCTGCTCAGACCCAATCCTGTGAAACTTCGGCATCCCAGATGTCTGTATCCCTCTGCTCCCAGATTTCTACTAACAACTTGGCCATGCAGCTCTTTCCCAGACAATTGTTATGTCCCAGCTTGCTTTACAAAGAAAAAACACTGCTATTGCAAAAGAGAATTAGCCTGCTGGTTAGTTTGCCCACCACAGGATCAATAATTTCCTTTGGCACAGACTCTACAGTTATGTCTCATTTTCTCTAACACAGACAGCCATTATCTGCATGTGGGTGCAGAGGGGAATAAGGTGTATGCTTGTAACTCAAGGTCAAGGAAGGAGGAAAAATGGTTTTTCTGGGTTTTTTTGTCTTGTCGAGCAGTGATTCTATTCTGCAATAAGTTGGGGATAACAAATAATGTAATATAGACTGGCATGCTGCCAGGTTGGCTGAATTGATTCCTACGCTGCACAGCACAAATCTCTTGATCTCAACATAAAGAATGGGAAATTATAGCCAGAGAGGATACCTCACAGGAAAAGCATATAAAAATGAAACGAACATTTCTAGCAGTTTTGACCTTGCTTTGGGGGATCCTGTTTTAAATTTGATTGCCCTGCCCACTTATTATTTCACTAGAAGATCCCATCAAGGAACAAAGCCTTTCTTTCTTTCTTTCTTTCTTTCTTTCTTTCTTTCTTTCTTTCTTTCTTTCTTTCTTTCTCTCTCTCTCTCTCTCTCTCTCTCTCTCTCTCTCTCTCTCTCTCTCTCTCTCTCTCTCTCTCTCTCTCTCTCTCTCCCTCTCCCCCCCCCTCCCTTCCTTAAATATTCTGTTACATGAGCTAGACAAATTCTGCACTTCTGTTTTTTCCCTCCTTCCTGTGTGTGTGTTACAATAATCAGCAGAGTGGATCTTATCCAAGCTTTGATTTGATTTTCGTGATCCCTGGTAAGAAAATCCCCATAACAGACCTGTTTGCTTCCGGTAGAGTTTACAAAGCTAATTATTTTTGGTATTTTGCCCATCAGATTGTGAGTTTCTTCAAAGAAATGGAAGATGGAAGCCCTCATTTCAAGCAATCCATTGTTGGTATTTGAATCTTGCTTTGGAAACAAACTAGTTCTTATCATTGGATGTATTCATAAAAATGATGTCTGGGAGGAAAAGCCCAGGTAATTTTCAAGCAATTGGACTTTTGAGGAACTTTGCATCCAGAAGTACCGTTGAAGCTTCAAAGTCTATGAAATCACTTGTTAGCTTTCAGTATTAATATGGGCTGGCAGGGTTTGCCCTACTCCTGGGCAAGTGGACAGCTGTTCTGAGCAGTGATTGCCATGAGGTGAGGTTTGGTGCCCACTGCTCTCCCCCTGAGCTGGCCTGCTGCTCTCCAGTGCTGTAGAGGACACTGTCCTGTTGCCAGTGCTGAAGGAAGGCGCCACTGCCATTCCAGCTGGATTTTGTACACAAAACGAGAGGGCATGGCCATCTTGTCCTTGCTTCAGGCAGCAACCTGCCTTGGCTAGGTGCTGCTGGGTGGCAATGTCCTCTCAAGCCCGCCATACTACAATTCAGCCTCAAGTTGGGTTTGCAATTAGACCAAGGATGGGGCCAATTCTGTGTAACAATCTCTTGAGCGATTTTGATTTTGTTGCCTAATGGAGCAAAGAAGGCATGCAGGAAGACTCACTTGAAGGCGCAATCACCTTTGTTGCCTCTTCTTAAAACAGAGAAGCAAACTGTTGTGGAGACACAAATGCTATTTCTGATTGCCTTTTTTAGTAGTATTGCTTTATGGCAGAATGCCTGGATTCCCAAAATCTGATTTTTATTGTTGGCCACTTTGAGTGCTATTGTGTGTGTGTGGGGGGGGGGGGGTTGAAAGGCATGATATCAGTCAATCAAACAAACAATCAAGCACATTCTAATCAGAAGTAACAGTGAGAAGTGGCACAACACAAAAATCTAGTGTACACATTCATATTCACAAGTAAGAAAGACTGGATTACCCAGCTCTGAGCATCCAAAATCTTTACATGAGCTATTTTTTCTGCTGCTGCTTTGCTGCAAGATCAGTGTAATACACTCTTCTCTACCCAAAGAGGAAAGAGAAGAACTGTACAACAGCCACTCACTCTCATTCATGTCTTCCGTCTGTGCACACATGGCAGCGTAAGGAAATTGTTCTTCTGCTTGGCTGTGGGCATTCTCCCTGCTTCCTATGTCTTTGCTGAATCCCTTGAATCCCAAGTCTCCAGGGTGCTGGCATGCCCTTATATGGCAGCCAGGCAGTGTGGGAGAACCCAGTGCATTGGTATTTCAGAAACTGAGAAAGGGGAAGGAACACATGCTGGCCTACATTTCTTTTTGTGCATGTCTGAAGTCCTCCAAAAACTGGAGCCCAGTTGGCATAACAGAGAACTGAGGATGCATCACCCTTGCCCAGTGTGTACACCTGCAGGTGAACAAGCTGCTTCTAACTGAAGAGGAGGCACTATTTGTCCATGGACACCTGCAGTGAGGGCTCTTGGCTGCGGCCTGGCCATGCCTACCCTTGAAACTAGCCCTGCTATTGCTACTTAACTGAAGAAAAATGCACAGTATTTCCAGTGCTTGAAACTAGTTTCATCAGCCTGCCTTGGTATATGAATGTGGAAAGTGTCAGTGAGGGTTGTTGCAGGAACTGTCACAGCTGGCTTGTCATAGGGACTTAACCACACCTTTGAAATCAGCCCTGGATCCATATACATTGATGTGTGTGTGTGTGAATATATACATTCATTAAGCAGAATTGCATTATTAAGAAACTATTTAGCCACTGCTTCGTGACCATCCATGTTTGTTCTTACAACTAGAGAAAACTGGCTACCAGTCTCCTTGTAGCTGAGCCTTAAAGACAGGCATTCTTCCCTCTCTGTTTCCCAACACTTCTGTACCAGCTGATGCTGCTCCCGTGGCCACCACTGGGCCACCCTGGGGACAGAGGATGCCAGGGCCACTGTCGACGGTGCAGAGGAGGGCGCTGCCATCTTGCCACCGGGCGGGTTTCCGCGCCTGTCTCTGCTCCTCCCCCACCGGAGTTGGTGAGAGCAACGCCGGATTGGGGTGGGGTGCGCGGGCGGTAGAGTCGACGGTAGAGTTTCCTGGGGAGCGCATGGGTGCCGCCATTGGGGTGGTCACGGGCAATGGACGTTACAGTGGTGGGGGCTTAACGTGTCCGCGTAGAAGGAGGAGGGACAGATGGCTGACACCCGTCCCTCCTTCTGGTTCTGCCCCCAGCCAGAGGGTTCCAGGTAGTCTTGTCAACCGCACCTCAGGCCTGACGGTGCTGCTGCTTAATGCCAGGTCGGTCCACAATAAATCTTCCCTCATCCATGACTTGATTGTGGATGAGGGGGCCGACCTGGCTTGCATAACGGAGACCTGGGCGGGAGAGGGGGGGATGCCGCCCTCTCTCAAATGTGCCCGCCCGGGTATCTGGTTCAGCACCGTCCACGCCTGGAGGGAAGGGGAGGGGAGGGGGGGTCGCTTTGGTTTACCGAGACTCCATCTCCCTCACGGGACTTCCAGTCCCTTCGAGATCAGGGCTGGAGTGCCTCTACTTGGTGTTGAGCGATCGAGACAGATTGGGGATTCTGTTGGTGTACCGTGCACCCTTCTGTCCAACAGTCTCCCTGCCTGAGCTGACAGAGATTGTCTCGGACCTGGTGTTGAGGACCCCCAGGATGTTGGTCCTGGGGGACTTCAATCTCCATGCCGAGACTGGTCTGACCAGGGCGGCTCAGGACTTCATGGCCTCCGTGATGGCCATGGGGCTGTCTCAACATGTCACAGGCCCGACCCATGAACGTGGACACACTCTGGACCTGGTTTTCTCGATGGGGCAGGAAGAGGGTGGTCTGAGGGTGAGGAATTTATGTCTGACACCCCTGTCATGGTCAGATCACTTCCTCGTGAGGTTTGTGCTCGAGAGCGGCCTCTCCCTCTGCAAGGGTGCGGACCCGATTGTGTGGGTCCACCCCCGGAGCCGGATGGATCCGGACGGATTCCTGAAGGCCCTGGGGGAGTTTCCAGCTGACAAGACTGGTGCTCCTGTTGAGGCTCTGGTCAAACTATGGAATGGGGAGATGACTAGGGCTGTTGACACGATCGCTCCTAAGCGTCCTCTCCCGCCAGGCAGAGCCCACTCTTCCCCTTGGTATACATCTGAATTGCGGGCAATGAAGCAGGCTGGGAGACGGCTAGAGCGTAGGTAGAGGAGATCACGGGATGAATCTGACCGAACACACTTAAGCGCCCATTATCGGGCCTATGCTGTGGCGGTGAGGGCAGCAAAAAAGAAATTCTTCTCCGTTTCCATTGCCTCCTCAAAATGCCATCTGGCAGAGCTTTTTCAAGTGGTACAAGGCCTGGTCTGCCCTGGCCCTAAGAAAGATCTGGTTCCACCCTTGAAGGCCCGCTGTGACGACTTTGCCAAGCATTTCAGGGAGAAAATCACTCAGATTCGTCACGAGCTAGACTCTACTAGTGATTCAGAGGCTTCTGGGGAGATACCAATGTCACCGTCTGGTCCAAAATTAATGGATGAATTTCAGTTATTGCGGCCTGATGATGTGGACAAGGTGCTTGGACGAGTACGTCCCACCACTTGCCTATTGGACCCTTGCCCGTCTTGGTTAATAAATAATTCCAAGCACAGGATTGGGATCTGGATCTTAGAAGTGGTTAACACTTCTCTGAGGGAGGGTCGGGTGCCTGCCCCTTTAAAGGAGGCGGTAGTCCAACCGGTCCTGAAGAAAGTGTCACTGGATCCAGAGATGGCCACTAATTATAGACCAGTGGCCAACATCCCATTTCTGGGCAAGTTGTTGGAGCGGGTGGTGGCGGGACAACTCCAAGCACTCTTGGATGAAACTGATTATCTGGACCCATTTCAGTCCGGCTTCAGACCTGCATATGGTACTGAATCTGCCTTGGTCATCCTGTACGATGACCTGTGCAGGGAGAAGGACAGGGGGAGTGCACCCCTGTTGGTTCTTCTGGACCTCTCAGCAGCTTTCAATACCATCGACCATGGTATCCTTCTGGATAGGCTAGCGGGATTGGGGGTCAGAGGCACTGCTTTGCAGTGGTTCCGCTCCTATCTCAATGGCTGATTCCAGAAGGTGGCGCTGGGGGACTATGGCTCTGCATCATGGCAGCTATGCCATGGAGTACCGCGGGGATCCATTTTGTCCCCTTTGCTGTTTAACGTCTACATGAAACCGCTGGGAGTGGTCATCAGGAGGTGTGGACTGTGGAATCATCAGTACGCTGATGATACCCAGCTCTACCTCTCGTTTTCCACCAATCCAGGTGAGGCAGTGGCTGTGCTGAACCAGTGTCTGGCCAAGGTAATGGGCTGGATGAGGGCCAATAAACTGAAGCTCAATCCAGACAAGACGGAGGTCCTGTTGGTTGGCGGACCGGGCTTCAGGAAGGGTGAATTGAACCTAGTCCTGAATGGGGTTGCACTCCCTCTTAGGGACAAGGTCCGCAGCTTGGGAGTGCTCCTCGACCCAAAGCTTTCACTGGAAGCTCAGGTGACAGCGGTGGCGAGGAGCGCTTTCTTTCAGCTTTGGCTGATCCATCAGCTGCGCCCCTACCTGGAGTACGACTGCCTGGCGACAGTGACACACACCTTGGTGACTTCCCAACTTGACTTCTGTAACACGCTCTACGTGGGGCTACCCTTGAAGACGGTCCGGATACTTCAATTGGTTCAAAATAGAGCTGCCAGGCTGCTGACAGGGACTGGGCTTTATGTTCACATGACTCCAGTCCTCCATCAGCTTCACTGGCTTCCCACTGAAGTCCGGGCCCAATTCAAGGTGTTGGTGATGACCTATAAAACCCTTAACGGCTTGGGTCCAGGTTACCTGAAGGAGCGCTTACGTCCATATATGCCCGCCCGCCCCTTGAGATCTGCAGGAGAGGCCCTTCTCCGGGAACCCTCCGTGAAGGAAATTAGAAGGGTGAGTGCTTGGAGGAGGGCTTTCTCTGCGGTGGCGCCCAATCTATGGAATGGGCTCCCCAGAGAGGTCCGCCTGGTGCTGTTGTTATTTGTTTTTCGGCGCCAGGCGAAGACCTTTTTTTTCAAATGTTATTTTAATTGTTAATATTATTTATTCATTTTATTCTTTGGCCAGGGTGACTTAATTTATATTGTTAATTTATATTATTCTATTGAAGTTTATTTATGGTTGTGAGCCGCCCCGAGGCTTCGGCGAATGGGGCGGCATAGAAGTCTCCTAAATAAATATATAAATGGCCTGGGATCATCAAAATGGCACCCAGCATGGATAATTCCATTTGAACTGTGCACATAAAGGGGAGGATGTATATTTCAGTATATACAGATTCCTAGACGGCACGTAGGGAGTTCATAGTCTTTGCCAAGCTATCGCAACAGTTTCACAGCAGGTACCAAGCTTGTACAAACAGATGGATATTTATTGATAAATGCATGCCAGAAAGTAAATACAGCATGAAGTATGACTTCCAGCAACACTGTTTGAAAGGAGATCATTGCCAGTCCTGTTCATTTGGAACAGCCTTTGGTCCTTACTGCATTGTTTCGTATTGCCAAACCATTGGCCCATCTAGCCCAGCATTTATTTATTTCTTCGTTTAGTAGTGATATTTTTAGGCTTCCCAGTAGTCCAAGTTTTCTGGGCAGTGCACAATGCAGTATCATCTCCTGCAGAAGGCACATCTCCAGATGTTTGGGACTTCAAGTCCCAGACGCTCCTGCTAGCATGAGCAACAGGTAAGAGGAATGCTGGAAGTTAAAATACAAACCAACTGGAGATCTACTTTCTGCTAATCCTTGGTCCATTCTGTTCTCTCCAGCAGTAATTTGTTCATTATGTATGCATTAGTCAATGATCATACATGTATACTACTTAATATAAAGCACCTTTAAGTGGAATACGGTGTTTGGAATACTGTGTCTGGCATTGAAAGATGAAGAAAAAATAGAAAGGTTCCAGAGAAGGGCAAGAAAAATGATCCAGGGTTTGGAAGAACTGTTGTATGAGGAGAGACTGATAGAACTGGGCATGTTCAAACTTGAGAAGAGAAGACTGAGGGGGGACATTATATCTCTGTATAAGTACCTCAAAGGCTGTCACAGAGAAGAAGGTCAAGTTCTCACTGATCCCAGAGTGTAGGACACAGAATAACCAATTCAAGTTGTGACAACCCATCAGGCTAGATATCAGGAAAAGTTTCCTCACTGCCAGAGCAATATGATAGTAGAACCAGTTGCCTAAAGAGGTAATGGGCTCTCCTGCACTAGAAACATTCAGGATACAGCTGGACAGCCATCTGAGAAAGTGATTATCATATAAATATTAAGATACATTTAGATGCACTATTAAAACACTGTTAAAATTACTTCTGTTATAATAACAATACAAATGCATTTAAAATACCCTATTAAAATAATTTAAAACTACAATAACAATACAGAATAGAGTAATAGAGCAGAAAGGTCCTTGGGTAGCAGAGGTCTTTCCCAGAAACTTCTCAGAAACTTTCCCAGAATGGCATTTCCTACCTTCTCCCATGCCAGACATAGGATCTAACAATGAATCATGGAGTCTTCACGCATTGTACTTTTTGGGCAAGCTCCAAAAGGATTGTTTTGTTTTGCTTTGCTTTTTGTTTAAATGTGCGCTTGGAAGGTGTGAACATAACAAGGTTACTTGATTCACACATATTGTATAGGTATGCCCATCCTCAGATATAACCATACATTTGGGAAAGGGATAAATGGACTAGAGAACCAGAATAAAGGGAAAGGTAAAACTGCCCTGCCATGCTACTAAGTCCTTAATCTTCCTAATTTGGTGACAGCTCTCGGTCAAGTCTGTATTAAGTAGCAAACCAAGTTTTGTTGCAAAGGCCCCAAAATATGTTTTGAAGATGTGTTGAGCATCACAGTGTCTGCATAGATTAGAGACAGAATCAATGAAAACTTCCGGCTGGCCACCCACTGCTGAGTCCCACATACTGTTCCTTTCTCTGGCTTATTCCACGTGGCCTCGGATGGCAAGGCCTGGACAGACTCCAGTTTCAAAGGTAGCTTCCAAAGGTGCTGAAGGCCATCTTGTTTAGCTTTAGGTAAGATTCATTATTTTTGCTGCTATTTAGATTAATGGGGGGACATTTTCATTTATTAGGTGTAACTTCTTAATGGATTGTTGAACCATGGTGTCCATTTATTATGAGATATTTAGCCTGTTTCCATGAATGTTTACATCTGGTTATGACTCACAATTGTTTAATTGTCTAGAAATGTTGCGGTACTTTATTACATTTTTTTCTGGTGTTGCTGTCAGCTACTTTGTGCATGGAAAAGCGGAGTACAAGTAAACTGATCTGAGGATGGTGCCAAACACAAGGGTTGGTTGCTGCAGGATGCCTTCAAAGGCACAAGCGCCCCTACTTTGCTTCCATGTGCTCAGATGACACCAGAACATTGCTCCAGGGTGAACATTCTCCTCTGGCTTCTGCCAAGAGACACCGGTGGGATCAGCCATAAAATGCCCCTAGGCTGCCAACTTTTGTAGAAATCATTTAGTTGAATCCAGCAAGCCTGTGGGACAACAGAGGAAATTAAAACCCTAAATTATTACTGCTGGGACTAGCTATAATACATCAGCTGTGAGTATCTTGCCCCTGGGATTTATAAGTTTTGTTGTTTTGCAGACCATTGCATGAGAAACCTTAGATGCCTTGCAAGGCCTTTTCATACTGTTTAAAGGGCAGGTGTGTTTTCAATGGAATTTCACTCCTTAGCTAATAATGTTAACAGTATCAATATTGTTGGGGTGGGTGTCATTTCAGAAGAAGTCCTGTGCATCATGTACCTCAGGCATGGGGAAGCTGCAGTTGCCCAGATGCTGATGGATCACCAATTTCATCATTGCTAGGCATTGGTAATGCTGGCTGGAGCTGTTGGGAATCGTAGTCTGACCAGATATGGAGAGCCAGCTGTTTTCCATCCCTTGCATAATTAAGCAAGTTGACAGCTCAGATCCAAATGAATGGAATGACTAATCCCATGATTCTGAGGATGTGCTCGAATTATTTTCCTGGGGCCATCCCCACCCTGTACCACCATCCCCCAGCAAACTGAGGAGGTTCTCAGAAGTAGATCGCGTTTTGGTGTAGGAATGTTCTTTTCCAACAGGAGAAAGGGGTTTTCTTTAAGACTTATTGGTGGTCCCAAGACTTTGGGTATGTCTAAATTAAGGTGGACAATTTGTATGCCAAAATATCTGAAGTGCCACAATTTCCAACAGCTGTAGCCAGCAAAACCATTTGTTAGGGCTGATGGGAGTTGTAGTGCACTGCAAGCATCCAGTGGACCACAAGTTGCCCATCCCTGGTCTAAACAAAGTAGTTCTTTGTGCCATTTTGGTTTTGAGTAGCCCACTTAAAACCAAGTGCCCAGGATCCTTCCTTGAAAGCTCACATGACTAGGGGCTAGATCCACATTTATGCTGCACCTTTCCTACTTTACCACTACAAAATCTGTATCCAACCCACAATATTGTATGATCAACATTAAGCACATTCCACATTCTTTGGTCCTGTTCCAGCAATATTGCAATTTCAACATGGGCTTGTGTATAGGAAGTTCCCCATTATCATCAGCTGCATCAGTCACAACTTTTTAAGTCCAAAAGGGGTGTCTTTAGATGGCATTCTCATCTTCCAGGTTCTTATCTTTTTTAACGGTGTTTTCCCATTTCTTTTTGGAGCAAGGAAAACAGAGTAATACTTCAAAAACTGAAAGAAAAAGTATTCCCCTGCTTGTGTAATTAGGCTATTCCACTATAGCTTAACACCACCTAGAGATTTTGTAGTGGTAAAACAGGAAAGGTTCTGCAGAGTTTATATTACAGTTCTGGGATGAAACTGAAAGCAATTAATATCCTCACGTAGGAAGGCTTGATTATTATGAATCAGATATTTAATGAAGCAGTAACAGGAATGGTAACTACTGTAAGTAAAGTTGTGAATAAAGCTGATTTATGCAAAGCTGAATGTTTTAGTGCTGTGCGTTAACACAGGCACAAATATGATGTTAGTCGTGCTTTCTGCACTTAGAAATTATCATGGTATCAGGTGCCGAGCTCCTGGCTGCAATAAAGACCCCTTTTCCTTATGGGTGATGAAGGAAGGAAGGAAGCAAGTGCTTCCCACCCTATGTGGGCCTTTCTCATTTCAAACTACCTATGCATAGTTCAGGCACTGAGAGGAGGATGTTGACAAACTACAGTGGTACCTTGGCTCACGAACTTAATCCGTTTCAGGACTCTGGTTGTGACCCAAATTGGTCGTGAGCCAAGTCAAATTTCCCCATAAGGTTCAATGTAAATAAGGTTAATCCGTTCTGTAAGCATTTTTTATCACAAAAATTTGAAACAAACTGACAAAGAACAACAAAGTAACAAAGAATGACAATGTAACAAAGGACTGTACAGTACAGTAGAGAACACTAACCTAGGTGAGGGGGAGGTTATTGTTTGGAGGGAGAGTCCAAACGATAATCATGCAAAAGCGATAGTGCTGGGTGGGGGGGGAGATGGTCACGATCGCGGTCGCGCTCATACAGGGAAGATGGATGCGATTGCAGCCATCCCCCCCCCCCCCCCTGAGCACAATCGGGGCCATCCCCCCCCCCCCCAAGCATGACCACAATCGTGCAGGGAGAATGGGCGCAATCGCGATCATCACCCAATGCAGAGTTCGTGACCTGAGGTAAAATTTTGCCAAAATTTCTGTTCACAACCTGATTTGGTTGTGAACTGAGGCATTCGTGAGCTGAGGTACCACTGTACTTCCTTCTAATTTTGTACATGTAGTCCAGCTTATCCTAGGAGCACAGGATTGGTAACCAGTTGTACAAAATAAATCAAGAGTCCCAGGTTCTGAAAGTTCACAGTATAAAGCTGAAATCCTATACGCACTGTCCTAAACACATTTACTAGGGAGTAAGCCCAAGTAAACACTGTGGGGATTACTTCCAAGCAAACATGCATAGGGCTGTGTTGTAAAGCTGCAATCCCACAGAAATTTACTTGATAAGTTTCAACTGAATTTAAGGCACAGATGTGTATGCACAGCATTAGAAAGGATAGGAAATAATTTGCAAAATGTTCATAAATTGTCTGTAGCAGTCATTCCGAAAAGAAAAAAGCAGACATTACAAACATTTAGGGTAGTCTTCTCAATCCTCTACTTTGGATTGCTGTTAGAAGGCAGACCGCTCTTTGAAAGTCTCCTCTATTTGATGGGCTGTCCAGTATAAAACTGGTTTGAAGTCAAAGAATTGTAAGAAAGGAGCAAGAGGGCCTTGAAGTTCCCATCAAAGTTAGCCCCTGGGCAGCAGACTGAGCAGGCAAGCAGGTCACCTTGTCTTCCCCACAATGGTGAAATGTATCTATTTAAATTGTAGCACAAATGTGCATCTTCTACACATATGTATTACCATATTCGAATGTTATATAAATTGGTGTCCCTTTGCCCTCTTTTCTGGTAATGCATTTGCCTTTTTTTAGCAATATGTAAGTGGCCACCCTACAAACATTAGGTTAGACAAGTGGCAAGCGAGAAAGGATTAACCCCTTGTTTTCCATTGCCACTCCTCTGATCACAGTCAGAGTCCTCAGTAGCTGTGTTAAAACTCTTGATTATACAGCACTTTTATTTTTTCTGATTTCCTCCTATTTTTTCAGGTTCCCCCCACCCCACCGCTTCAACACACACACACACACACACAGAGTCCCAGAATTTTGCAACTTTAATATGACTGTCTTGTGAACAAGGACTCGTAACTGAGTATAGCTCATTAAACCCTGTAAAAATACTTCCAAGTGAATATGCATAGCATGGGCTTGTCTGGGATTGGACAGTGAGTGATAATCTGGGTCCTATACAGCTCCTCCCCAGTGGATATCTCATCTTAGAACCTCAGCTGCCACATCATATCGCTGACACTGTTACTTAAATGATAACAAATCACTTTAATGCAATTTGTTCTCTCTCACTTGCTCTTTCTTTCTTTCTTTTACCCCCTTCTTTCAGGGATGCAGAAAATTAATAGACATAACAAGCTTGCCAGAAAGTTTGAAAGCAAAGACAAATTCAGGGCCTTGGAGCCAGAACACATGCTACCAAGCTACCCAGCTGATTATGTGCTTCTGAGAGAGGAAATGTATTGTGTGATAGATTTGTTCACTGTGACCAGCCGGAAGCGCTGCCAAAACAGTCCAGAGAATTTGGCTTCAGCTCAAGTTTTCCTCAGACACAAAGTCAAGCCAAACCAGGGCCCACACTACTTCAGATTGTCATTGGCTTGACCATTGCTAGAGACAAGGACACAGTTTTGACAAATCATAAATATCAATTAGGAAGAAAGCTATGCAACTCTGATTGCCAGGCACAGTTCTGAGTGGAACTGGCCAGCCAGCAGCACCCCTCTCCATCACAGGAGTGAAATGATGTCACATTCTACCAAATGTAGCAAGAATGTTCGACCAAAGGTTGGTCCCTGGGCTACTTACTCTAGGCAGACATAGTGCTGCGCAGCAGCTCTTCTTGGGTCCAGCAAGAACTTTTAGAGTTCTCCGACACAGCAAACCATCCAAACAGCATGTGTGGACATGGAAACCCATCACACAGCGAGGAGGATCAGTGCCAAGTGATGAAGCTGGCCATGTTTCCTATTTCACAGGGAACTGCCCTCTGCTTGGAGACCTCTTTTGTTTGGACGGCTCACCAGTCTAGGTCTGGTTTGAAGCTCTAGAACAGGGATCCTCAAACTTTTGAAACCGAGGGCCAGTTGAAAGGTGGAGGGCATGTGCACGGGCCAGACAGGTGGTGGCGGGTGGCACACGCGTGGCGAGGCGGCAGGCACAGCAAGGCGAAGTGAAGCGACATGCACAGTGAGAAGGCACTGGGCACATGCGAGGCAAGCAAGGCGCCGGGTGAGGCCAGGCGGTGGCGGTGGGCGCGGGGACCACCCCCCCCACCTGGCTGTCCCCAGGCTCACATAATTAAAAGGCGGGCTGGATAAATGGGCGTGGCAGGCCGGATCCGGCCGCAGGCCATAGTTTGAGGACCCCTGTGCTAGAACTACCAGAAGGAAGAGCTGGGCCTTGAAGTTGCCCGTCAACAATATTTGGATTACAGTCTGAGTAGGTGCACAGGTCACCTGGACACAGTCTTCTCCATTATTGTATTGTACGTTTGTTTAAATTATAGGAATTATTTCTAAATTTGTAGTTAGAAGAGTGCACATCAGATTTGATCTGAAACTTCAGTGGAATGAGGTCCCTTCAGACTATTTCTGATATTTCCCAAAGCAAATAAAGCTTCCCCCTAATCTAACCAAAATCCAAAGGTGGGCACTTGTCCTTGCTTGTCTTCACTGTATGTTTAAGCAGAGACAAGAGTGAGAGGAGGACTAGCAACCTTCTCTTATCCTCTTTCTCAGAGCAGTGGTGCAAATGAGATCGGCGGGAGAGGCCCTTCTCCGGGAGCCCTCCGTGAGAGAAATTAGGAGGGTGGCTACTCGGAGAAGGGCTTTCTCAGCGGTGGCGCCTAAGTTATGGAATGCGCTCCCCAGAGAGGTCCGCCTGGCGCCGTCGTTATTTGTTTTTCGGCGCCAGGCTAAGACCTTTTTATTTAAGCAACATTTTAAATGCTAAATACAATTGAATTTTATCTGGCCAGGGCGGCTTATTTTATAATGTGAGTTTTAATTAAGATTATTTTATATGGATTTTAACTTGTTTTATCTATGTTGTAAGCCGCCCCGAGGCTTCGGCGAATGGGGCGGCATAAAAATGTTTTAATAAATAAATAAATAAATAAATAAAATGACCATGCCAGGAGGTCGTGGACCAACTCAAAGACTCTGGCTATGTTCATACATAATAACAAGTCATGGCAGGAACGGATTGCCATTATGTGTGAATTCAGCAAGCATGGTGAAGCATGGCATACCTGGCTAGCTTGAATCCCCACAGAGAACCAAGGGTCTGTTCTAAGGTGTCCACATTTTGTCATTGCTCATCCTTCCATGTGAATTCCGGTACAATGTTTTCCCCACGTTTCCCCATTTCTGCCTTTTAATTTGGGTGCAAGATTGGTCATGGGGGCCGCTGACACGCCAGCCTCCATTTTTTGCTGCCCTAGCAACTGCAGAGGTGGCTGCAGCCGTACTCTGATTGACTGCCTTGGGCCGCTTTTCCCTCTTTCCCCCTCCTGCCTTCCCAAGCCCAGCCACAGGCCTGGCATCACAGCAGATGCACACATCACGCGGCACTGTCTGCAGCAGCAGGGACTTTGGCATGCTGGTCTGCTCACTGCACTTTGCTGGAGCGGCGCTCTGAAATGGCTGCCTGTGCGTTCAATTTGGGGAGCCAGCCCAGTCCTGTTATGAATGCAGCTTTGCACAAGTTCAGCCTTGAGAAGAGAAGACTGAAGGGAGACATGATATCCCTCTAAAAGTACCTCAAAGGCTGTCACAAAGAGGAAGGTCAAGATCTCTTCTTGCTGATGCCAGAGTGTACGACACAGAATAATCAATTCAAGTTGTTACAACCCAGATTCAGGCTGGACACCAGGAAAAGCTTTCTTACTGTCAGAGCAATTTGACAGTGGAAGCAGCTGCCTAGAGAGTGGTGGGCTCTCCCACATTAGAGACATTCAGAAAGAAACTGGACAGCCATCTGAGTGGGATGGTGCAACATGGCGTCCTGCACCAGCAGGGGGTGGGACTCGATGGCCTTCATGGCCCTTCCAACTCTACTATTCTGTGATCCTGAGAGGAGCGCACTGGCTGTGTACAGGCCTAGCCATCAGGGAGATTGCCCTGAGAAGCCCAGGTCTCCTGCTTTCTCTTCCACCCTCCCTGCCACTCCTACTTCATCCCTGGTATTTCTGGGCGCTATCAACGAGCCCTGCTATGCCCCCACCCTCACCACCGCTGTGCAACACACACTGTTTTTCTGGCAAACCAGAAAACTCCCAGGCAGAAGCCTACGCATGACCCCATGGGGAACAGTTCCTGCAGGATGCTCCCCCTCCATCCCTGGCATGAGTACCCACACGATGCCCTCTGTGTGCCTGGATGTAGGCGATGCAGGCTCTGGAAGCATGTGTGAGTCCTGCACACGGGTGTGTGGGGAGTGGATGCTTGCAGTGAGGGGGTGGGTAGAGGAGGGTGCATGGGAAGGTGTGCTTGCAGAGCAGCAACAAGGAGTGCTCCCGCAGTGCCCCTCCAGAGCCATGGTGCTGCTCTAGGGGTTGCCTCTGAGCAGCAGATTAAAAAAAAAAAAAAAAGCCGCTGGCCGAGAACATGCACAGGGACACATGTGGGCCAGTGGGGAAGAGGCAGGCAGGCAAGCAGGAGCAGTGCACACTGGAACTGATTCTGCACTGCAGAGGCTGATGGGTTACATGCTGTCATGTGGAGAGGATATGGAGGTACATGGAAACTACCCATGAGTAAGTACCATGCAGATGTCTGAACCCAGGACACAAGGTAAGATACCATGTTGGGTAGCTACTGCATGACATTGCTTAGCATTGTGTGTGAGCACAGCCGTTGTTTGCACAATCCCAGCCAAGGAATTAAGCCACAGTCACATCTTACCCTGCATAGGATTTAGAAACATAGCGAGTCAGAAGGGGTCTCCCAGGCCATCTTGTCTGACCTCTGGTTCTGCTCATGACATGTCTACCATATGCATGTCCAACCTATCCTTGAACACCCTCACCAGTGGGGCTTCAACCACCTCCCATGGAAGCCCATTCCATACCCTCGGGGTCCCAACCGCCAGGAAGTACTTCCTGGCATCTAACTTGAACCTTGGTTCCCTGAGCTTTGCTCCATTGGAATGCATCCTGCCCTCTTCTGCAGGGGCAAACAAGGGTAATTTGCCATCACCTTTGCCATGGTTAAGAAGCCCCCCAGGGCCCATGTCCTATTGTACGGTTCTGGGGAGGTTAACCATAGCATCAAGCCATCCCAACTTCATACAACATGGTAAGCCACGCTGGTGAGGGAAATTTTGCAAATCTTCCCAGCACTGTGGCTTATTTCCCCCTCTGGGATCATTTGAACAGCCCAAAACCTGAAGCTGCTACTAACCAAAGCAGCAATCTTCCATGCGGTAGAGCCTGCTTATCCATTGAAAGAAAGATCTACAACCCAATTAAGCCAGAGCTCTTAAATCTAAGCTAAATCTCAGTTTTAGGGGCTTTGGATCAATAGGACATGGTTTGCTTAAATTCAAGACCTATTTCACACAAACAACAGATGAGGTAATAAAACTGTTCCTGGACTATACCACTTCACATGATTGTATCCTCTCCCTCCTCCACTCCATACCCCCCACTTGTCCATCAGAAAACCAACATTACCCAAAACAGTTCTAGCCAAACAAACCTTGTCCATATTAATATGCAAGTTTTTGAATCTGCAGGAAATTGGTTCATGAGGAAACACTGAATCACACAGTTCCCAAAGTGGTATGCTCCAGGTGGGATTGTCAACTAGCAAAAAAATAACTATACTGGACAGTTTGGCAGCTTACTTCAGCCCTATATTGAGGTAGGGAAAGCTCTTTTTCCTGTCCCATGCCCAGTTTTCTATTGTTTTTTAAACTTGTTGTGTATGAGTATATTGTATGCACAAGCACATGCAGAACTGAGAGAGATGTAGAAGCATCGGAGTGTCAGTGTGCACACAGCATTGGACGCAATTCAGGCCCCTTCTATATGGCACATAGATTTCCTGGTGTGGGTTGGGCATGAGACCAATCCTGTGGGACTTTGAAAGTGACCCTAAGGAAATTCTTGGTGGGCAGTTTTATTCACATCATGAGCTTTCATGCCATTCCAACCCAGCTGAGACCAATGACTGACACATTACTACATAGGGATTGTCAAAGTCTCCTTACCAATGGTGGTAATGGACACTTGGACTTGTAGGGAAGGTTGAATTGCCTTGAACCCTGGCATTTTTATCGGTGAGATCACCCAGATTCCCTGCAGTTTCTTACAACAGCATGCTACCGGTAGTGGTGTCCATCGCCAACTACAAGCCTTCAGAACATATGCAGAGTGTTTTATAGGTTCTGAGTCAGATGTACACAGTAGTGAGCAGGAGATGATGAAATAATGAGGACACAGTCAAAAAGAATGTGAGAGATCTGCAGAGGAGACTTAATACAATAGCACTGATTACAGGAGACTAACATAAAGATCACTAAGGCACAGGGATTATTGTGGGCCTTGGCTGTGAGTTTGATCATGCAAATTAGGGTGATTGCAATGCTGCTTAAAAATACTTCTCTGGCTGCCTTATCAGTTTTGTTGCTGTTAGCACAAGAATAGCTGCTCTCAGGCAAGCTGAGAGTTCTAGTCTCTTAAAGGAACAGCAATGCTAAACAGTATCCTGGCTTGGAATTTTGCTACTTTCTGAGAAAGAGGTGCAGGTTTGGATTTTATAACACAAAGGCACATATATGCAACCTTTTTCTACTAGGATTTATCTGAATTTCTCAACAGGATCTCACGCAAAGGGGAAATATGTCATTCAAAACCCAAATTTGGAATAAAGAGCATTGGAACACAGTCTCTTTTTGGATCCTAATTTAACCCCCTGAAAATAATAAGCACAGAGAGAGCTGAGGGAACTTAAGGAACAAAGACAAAGAAGGCAAGATGGAAAGTGGTCCAATATGCAATAAAAATCTCTAGCACAATCTTTGTCAATCTGATTCCCAAGTGTTTTGGACTACAACTCCCAGCATTCCTGGCCATTCTTTACTGGGGCTGAGGGGAACTGAAATCCGAAACATCTGGGAGGTACCTGGTTGGAGAAGGCTGCCCTCACACAACCCCCCACTCCTTACTTGGTTGCAGAAGAAATAAACCGCTGAACTATAAGTCAACAGCCACACTGCATTCTTTCTCTGACAGGTGCAGCTTCAGAGGTTCCTAGGGGCTCGTAGGTCTGTAGCCCCAGTATTACGGCAATATACCCAAAATAAGAAGTCCCTTTGGTGTCTCAGGCAGATAGTTTTGAAGCCACAGTGGGACTGGATGACCACACTGAAATGGAAGTGGCTTGAAGATAGCAACAGACACTTAACAGGGGGTTACACAAAACCCAGTCTCTATCCAGGTATACAAGGCACTAAGAGAAAGAGAAAAGCTCTGGCCCCGGAAAGATGAATTCAGCATCAAAAGAGGAAATGTGCTAGAAATGGATGGCAGCAAGCCAGACCAGTCACAGAGCACTCTGTGACAGAAGGTCTGCCCACAAAACCCTTGGTAGCCAGCCCCAGGCGGGTTATAGGCATCAGGTTAAGAACACAAAGTGGCTGTGATTTGGAAGGGATTCAGGGTGAGGTTGAAGGAGGATATAATAATGTGGTTCTTGGTCAGAAGAGAAGCCTTCCGTTGAACTCCAGGCTTCTTGACTGAGTTATGGCTCTCTGGGGAACCATTACAAACGCCAGCCTTTTGAGACATGATTCACTGAATAGAGCGAACCAGGAGGACTGTCCAGGTGCTGCTAGTCATCCTGAGGGGAAGACACTTTCAGAATTGCACCATGTCTCTCCACTTGGGTTCAAATCAGTCAATTTAGAGGTGCCCTCATGTGTTGCTTGATTGCTATCTACTGTTCTGGGATTCCCCGTTGACCTGGTAGTCAGGAATTTGCCTTTTGTATTGAGATCAATAACCAGAAGGCATTGTGATGAAGAGTTAAGTGTGAACTATTCCCAGTGTCAAGCACAGCCATTAAGGATAGCTATAAAGACAACAGATACTAGTTAGACTTAATTGCTGTGAGAAACTGTAGGGCCTCAGTGAAGGTACACGATAATTTGAGATAAGGATGTTCACCCAGCCTTTTGCTGGAGTGAACTGGGATAGCTGGACCTCCTCTCACCTTTCTCCCCTAGAAGTGGAGAGAGAATATCAACATACACAGAAGCTTGGGCAGAAGGAGAGAGGGAGAAATCTTTGGCTTTCCCATTGGACACACCAGAAGCACACAAGGTGTCCAAGGGGCTAGTGCCCTGGAAGCCACAACTGTCACACTAGGAAGCCCTGCAAAGAAAAGGGTGTCTATTCACTTTTCTTCAGTGTTTATTGATAATCTGCATCATTCTTTCATTTCAGTGATTTCATTAGTCTCCGATCACACCAGAGGCCGCAGGAGGCAAAATTGCATTGCTTTGGCAGTAAAACCATTGTTTCAATCTTGTGTTTTGTTTAAAAACAGCATTGGGTTTCTGGGAGGCTTCCAGGAGATTGTTTCCTCTTACTAGCAAAAGCACTGTAAATATGGCTGCTGCTGCAGTTTCAGCAGCCACGGTGGTGGCGGCAAGGGCCGAGGTGGGGAGTGCAAAAATGGCTGGGGCATGTGCTATCCACCCTCTGCTAGGGTGATGCCAAGGCAAATAGCAAATCCAGGCAGCTCATGTGCAGGTGCCTGGTTGAGCTTCTCCTAAACTATCAGAGCTACTATTTTGGGTCTTGGGGCAGGACTAAATGCAACCTTGAAAAACGTGTTCATGAGCTTAGTTTTGGGGGAGATACTGGCAGGATGGCACTTGATCCTTTCCACCAATTCTTCCCTGCTAATAGTCTCCTAGGCTATTCCCCTTTTCTCTTTCCTGCCCAATTCATCAGCCCCATTTCTGATTTCAGAATCAGAGATCTACAGCAGATCCAGAAAAAGTTTACCTGGATCAAAAGGTGGTAATATGGCCCAAAGTCAGCTGTATGGCACCAATATCCTGGGGGAAAAGAAAAATCCAGGTTTTTGTGGAAGATGAAGCTTTTAACCTGCCTCTTTATTGTTTATTTATGTATAATATTTATATCCCACCTCTTTTTTCCTGCCAGGAATCCAAGACAGCTTACATAATCCTCCTCTTCTCACTTTTAGCCTTACAACAACAATCCTGTGAGGTAGGTTCTGGTGAGACTCAGTGACTGGCCCAAGTTCACCCGGTGAGTTCCATGGCCATGTGAGGACTAGCTGTCCTCAGTCGCAGTCCGCCTCTCTAACCACTGCACCACAGGGGCTCTCTTTACCAAGCCTTCTGATTCTGGATTTTTTTTTCCTTTTTGTGGAATTAACTACTTTACCTGTGTGGGTTTTTTCTGGGTGTTTTCTTTCTCTTCCTTTCTACATGTTCTATTAACCAACCACAAGGTAGTGTTTTAGTTTAGAGGAATGGCAAAAATACACAAGATTCTCATTTCAGTGCATTTCACCACTTTCAAATAAGATTACCCTTTCTTCCCTCTAAAAAGAGCTTCAGAAATACTTGGCAAGAACGGAAGAGGTCCTGGCAGACGGCGACATCACACAAAGCACCCACAAACTACCGCACATGCAGAATCAGAGGCTCAGAATAAATGTCGCATGTTGAGAAGCTCTCGTAGTGAGGAAGACAGGTGATCAGGTGGCCTTTTTCAACTTCTCCAGTTCGCCAGCAGAAAAGGAGTCTGTGGTGTATTTCCTAGTCATTCACATTTCTGGCCAGTTCTAAACTAGTTTGATGGCTCTAGGTGTGTGCATGTTTGTGTGTGTCTAAAATCAGGGTCAGTGTTAAGCAAAATGCCCTTTCAAAACTACTTATATTTAAATGAATAAACATATGCAAAGGAATGATTTTCTGCTCACAAGGCTCCCTTCAAGAATGGCAGCCTCCTTATTAGCAAATAAATGGTATAAGTATCTCACCATCCAAAATGATGTCACCTTGATTAAGATGTAATTCAGAGGCAGAATTCATATGCCAGAGGCATTTCCTGGCTAATATTTCTGAGCACAGAGACATTTGATCACTCATCATTTCTCCAAAGCCTCTCTCCCCACTCCTAAGCACTTTTTTCCCTTTCTGGTTCTGTTTCGGAGCCTGCTCTCCATGAAATTGAAAGATTTCTAGTAGAAATGCCTTTGTTGTATTGGGATACTATTGGCAATATGGATTACAGTATTCTGTGAAAAACATTTATTACTCTGAACTGTGACTCAGACATTGTTGCATTTCTAAGGTTATAGATTTTCTTTCAGCTAAACTAAGGCTGTAAGTCACTGTGACAGCTGTAATGTGTGTAGAACCATAGTACCAGATTCTATTACATACATATTTTTGCTAGAGGTTTATGATGTTAAAAATGTTTCTTCTTCCCTGCCCCCCCATACCTTTCTGTCCCTGTTGTGTAAATATATATAAGATACTACAGACAACACTGAAGTCAATTTCCAGATGAAATCTTCTCAGGAACAATAGTTTGTCCTTTAAAAAAAGAAGAAAAAGACTGTGGGGGGAAGGGAACACAGCATACCAACTAATTATATTCAACTACAATATTGAATTGTAATAAAAGATGAATGACAGAAAGTCTGTGTCATTGTGAGGAATGGGGAAGGTTACAGAAAGCTGAGGCTGGGAAAAGGATTTATCATGTGCGGTGGCTCCGGGCATTTGTGTCGAAAGATCTGCAGGCTTATTTGCAAGGGTGTTTGACGGAAAAATAGAGCAGGCTACACTAGAAAGTATGGTGATAGATTTTTATCCTTTATATACAGCTCAGATAGAAAGATGAATCAGGTTTGCTTTTTCAAAGAAAATCTATGGAAAATTGCAAGGCAGGGAAAGCAGGGTGGGGAGAGTCTTCAAACTCCTAAGCCCAAAGCCCCAGCAATTCCCTAAATTCAGAGAAAAGACTGTTGCTAAAGTGCAGCTGATCCATATATGTATATATAAATTTCTCATTGGAAGCATAATAGGTTCTGCTGGGTTGGAGGAGGAAGAACAACAAAAACCCCATTAATTGGGGGCTAGGGAAAGATCTCAAGCTTTGCTTGTGAAAGCTTCTGCGTTGCATGTCTATGCAAACAAACCTTTTAGCTAGTCCTTAGAATTCAGATCTAGTACTACAGTCATAAGGCAGCTGGGGAAAATAATGGCTTTCTGGGTGTATTAGAATGCAAAACAGTGTGTCAACAGCCCTACTTTGTTTCCAGAATTTCTACAGCCAGCACAGATAGTATTTCAATCTAAGCAAGCTTTAAGATCTATTAGGTCAAGAGCAGTCAACATGTTTTCTTCCATTACTGCTCTTTGCCATTACGCTGAATGGATTTGTGGTGCTTTTCATATTAAAATTTCCGCTCAGGCATGAAGTATGCTGGCTAACCTTGGGCCAGTTGTTCTCACCTTGGACAGTTGTTTTGAGGACAAAATTGGACAATTCCAATTCCTGTGAGCTCACTGGAAGAAGGATGGGATACACATACAGACAGTTCATTTTCTGTTTAGTTTTTAGCGATCCCCGCCATCTCCAGGTAGTGCTCAGAAAGACCCCGGTCTGAAATCTTGGAGACCCACTACTGCCAGTCAGGGTAGACAATACAGAGCTAGATAGGCCAACTGTCTGACTCGAAGCATATGTACTTCTCAGTTCTCTGACCGTATCAGATTTCTGGGCATCATGCTGCAGGCGTTCAGAGAAATTGGAACAAGTTCAGAAAGGGCAATTAAGATTATCAGGGGACTAGAGACTAAGTCTTCTGAGGAAAGATAGAAGGAACTGGGTATGTTAGCCTTTGGTTACTATGGGCTATCCATTGCTAGAAGTATGCAAGCAATGATTAGACAGAATAGATGCTTTCAACTGGATCCCTGCACTGAGTAGGGGGTTGGCCTCTTCCCATTTTAGCATTGTATACATGCTAAAATATAATACAGTCAGCACTCCGCATTTGCAGGAGTTAGGGTGCACAGTGGAAAACCGTGAATATCTCTAGTCCCGCCCCACCCCTTGCACCTTAACTCTTTAATACTGTTGTCCATTCTGGCTTGCTTCTCCCTCTCTCTCTCAGATCTTGTCTGATCCAGCAGGGTCCCTCTTCATTTATCACTTTCTTATGTTCTTATTCCCCACCACCATTCATTCACCGGTGCCTCCTCTTTGCAGCAAGGAAATGCCAGAGGGATGGGCAGGGCAAGAAGGCCTGCTTTGCAGGTCCTTCAGTTCTTCCCTTTCACTCCACTTTCTTTATGGTGATGGCAATTTTCTGCAATTGACTTCAAAACTCCCCAAAATTCCCATTATTCATGAGTCTGAATAATGAAATCTGTGAAAGTTAAGCCCATGAAAGTTGAGGTTTGACTGTACTTGTTTCATCTGCCCAGCTGCCTTAGAGATCCATGCTTATCTATATAATTTTCCGGCACAACACCCAGGTGCCCACATCCAGCCCAAGTGGGTCTCAACCCAAGTGGGAGAATCACTGTCTGAATTGTCCTGATTTCCAAATCACAAGCCCAATGTCTTCTCTTTATGGCATGGGTGAATATCCTGAGACTTTTAGATTGGGGGTAGGCAATCTCTGGTCTTCCAGATATGTTGGACTACAGCTCCTATCGTCTCACCCCTACATCATGGGCTATACATATTGGGTACAATAGGAGTTGCAGGCCCACAACCTTTGGTGGGGCACAAGTTGCCCACCCCTGCTCTGGATTCCAATTCCCATCTTCCCCTGCCAGCTGTGTCAACGGTTGGAGATAATGAACTTGTAATTGTGCACTGGTTCCCTGCCACTATGTTATGTACTGCTATTCAAGCCACTCAGTTTGCCCATGAAAGGCATAGTTTGTCTCCCCCAACAGAAAGCCAGCCTGTAATGTCAGCACATTTCCAGGCAGTTCCTTGCACTAAAGTGTGTGCTTACTATAGCCTTTCAAATAATTCAGAATACGGATCTCTCTGATGTTTCAGGTAAGGCTCATGCTTCATCTTTATGACTACTACCAGCTCAGCAAAGTGTGGCCGAAGGTAGTCCACCACATTTGCTCTTGCAGTCAAGAACCTGTGGGGCAGATCAGTAAACTTAGCCATTTCCATCACCCACCTGGCATTCATATAGGCATTGGATACTTCTAATGCACCATCGAGAGTGGAGAAAGCTTTTTCTGTGATCTTTCATCCTGAGCATTAGAAAAAATTCTAGTTATTTTTTTCAGTGTTTACACACAGAGCCCTAACCAGCTCTGATTTGAATCGCACGACATGCCAAATATTAAACAACATTAAAGTGAAACATAATTTTTCATACAATTCATTATCGAATAAATTGGTGCCAGTGCCCAGTATGTGGATGCATCCATTACGTTTTGTGACAAATAGGACTACTGAAGTAAGTGCTTTTAATGCACAAAACTGGTGTAAACCAGTATCCAAGAAACTATTGTCCAATGCTGTTAATTCTTCCAACATTCTACTGACGGAGGCGAAATGGCAAAGATGTATGTATTTATGTAAGTGATGTAAATGTATTTATGTAAATGATGTATGTATTTATGTAAGGTATTTGTATACCTGTCGGGGCCAACAAAGCAATGAAGAATGAAATCCAATAAAATCCCAGACCAACAGATCATTCTTTAAAAACAACTAAAAGACCACTTTAAAGACTTGGTGAAACGATACAACTTTTATGGCCTGTCTAAACTTTAGAAGGGTTGGAGCCAGCCTGAATCCCCTTTAAAGAGAGTGGCACAGTTGAGGGGCCACTACAGGAAAGGCCCTGCCTCATTGGTGGTGGGGAACAACAGGATTTCTGATGAAGATCTCATCTTACGGACAAACTTATATGGGAGGAGTTGGTTGTTTGGAAATTGTGGCCCCAATCCATTTAGAGAATTATGGCTCAAAGTGGTACCCTGAATTGGCCCTGGAAACTCTTCAGAAGCTTGGTTTAAAATGAGTGGTAAATGGCACCCCAAGCCTTCTGGCTTCCACATTTTGTACTGGCTGTACTTCTAAACAGCAGCGTTTCATTTTATGCACTTAATTATGGCACCAGTTTAAGAAAGATGCAGAGAAACTGGAAAGGGTTCATGGGAGGGCAAGAGGGACGATTCATGGTCTGTAGACAAAGACCTGTGAGCTGAGACTGGAAGAACTGGGTGTGTTTAACTGAGAGAAGACAGGGGGTAGATACAATAGTACTGGAAAGTACTGGAAAGGCTGTCACACAGAGGAAGACCAGGATCTCTTCTCCATCATCCCAGAATGCAGGACACAGCATAACAGACTCAAGTTGCAGGAAGCCAGATTGCTGCTGAACATCAGAAGAACTTCCTGATTATTAGAGCAGTATAGCAATGGAACCACTTTCCCAGGGAAGTGGTGGGCTCCCCACACTGGACATATTCAGGGTATTCCAACCTGGTCCTTCAGATGAAGTTCAGCCCCATCCAGAACAGGTTGTACCCCCAGTTCCAGGTTGATTTGTCTACCAACCACCATAATGCCAGCTTTTATCAGCCAAGATTAACACAGGTCTGAAGAACAGGTAGTTACCACTCCTCTGAGCAACTTGTCCATATTCTAAGATTGAACAAACTGATACTCAGCCATCCAAACTGGATGAGTGCTTGCCTCAGTTACTGTACCAGAAACCATGCTTTCTGAGGGATCCAAGTCAGAACAAATATGAGGGATTTAATCAGCAATGTGTTTCCAAGTTCAATGCAGCAGGTTTCTGAGAAGCAATTGCACCAATTACACTTAGCTACCCTTTAGTCAAGGTTAGATGAACAGATATTGTTTGGCTATTGTGTCACCTGCATTTACAAGAAACATGCCGTTAACAGCATATCTTACTGTGTACACATAGGTCACCATTCAAGTCTTCAATGCCAAAAACAAATAGAAGAAGTCAGTCTTCAAATGGGTAATCCCATCTACCATGGGAGTAAGATCCAAGGAATTCCATTGGATTTGCTTCTCAGTAGACATGCTTACATCCAATAATATAATTTGTACTGGGAGAATTTAGTTTGACTATTGCAGCAATGCCTGTGTTGCTGGGAAAGCAGATGACAAAAATACAAATGCAATGCTGTATGTTCTGGCTTAAATATTTTCTCTTACTAAGGCTGTGCTACACATTTTGAGAGATAGTCATAGAAGGAACTAGGAAAATTTGCTTGCAGAAAGACTTGAAACCATATATTCCTCACATAGCCTCTGAATATTCCCAGAACTTTTCAGACTGACATTTGAGGTGTAAAGATATTTGATACCTCAAGTTTTTAGGGAGCTGACATGCAATATTCCTTAGTATTTGAGGACGGTGGACAGAGGTGTTAAGTATTTGTCTGCACTTGATAATTGGCTTATTGTGCCAGTGAGGACTAATCAAATGGCTCACTCTAGCCCATCATATGGCAAACTACCCCAAGAATTTACTTATGAATGTCACACAAAGACCTTTAGGGCTAGTCTACATGAGAGATTTAACCTGCTGATTTACTGATGATTTTACTTTGTCTTTCACTGTGGAATTAAAAAATTCATCCTTTGAACAGGGTTCTGTTTTCCTCCTGAAATTTCTATTCTCTGCCTTTCTACATATTCTATTAACCAAACAGAGGGTGGAGCTGTGGAATAGCTTCAGTTATAATGCATTTGTGACTTTTTGTTCCAGTTCTGGTTTGAACTTTAATAGCAGACTTTCCTCACTCTAAAATCCCCCACAAGAATGGCTAAAAAACATGAGAGAGGCCCTGGAGGACAACATTGTGAAAGGGCCCTGCAAAATTCCATGAGTGAAGGATCATTGGAGGAGGACAGGATATAAGTGCATTGTAAAATGAAAAAAAATATTGCAAAACTAGACATGCTGTACAGTTACGGTAGTATAACACCCAGAAAAATCACTGGTGTCTGCATAGAATGGAAACATGCCAATGGGGGGAAAATACCAGTAGATCTTTGCTCTAGCATCTGCATTTCTAGTGGGTTCACTAACTCAGCCTTCCCCAACATGCTGCCTTCTGGGTGGAGCAGAACTCTCCATATTCCATGCTGGCTGGTCCATAAAGAAACTGGAAAGCCACCTGAGTGGGAAGGTGTAACTAGGTGTCCTGAAACAGCAGAGGGCTGGACCCAATGACTTTTATGACCCCTTCCAACATTACTACTCTGTGATTCTATGGGGGTTGGTTCAAACCATCTGGAGAACACCAGACTGGGGAAGTCCAAACTAACCTACAGCATCAGGGACAGAGCTTTATACTCACAAACTAGAGCAGCAAGGTCTTCATGCCAAAAGCCAAGCATCTGAACAGTTTTGTGTTTTTCCCAGTGCCAGAAGAGGCCGTGAATGTTTTGTCAACTTCTTAGGGTCTATCAGAATCCTGATGCTTCTGATGGATCCACCAGTGTGTTTACCCATGTAGCTTCATTGCCTGTGTAGCCTCATGGTTCATTGAAAGCTCAGTGCTATGGAAGTATGCCCCGGTGTGTTTGCCTATGTTGTCTCATTTCTCAGTGCACCAGCTGGATTACACAACCTTTGGTAATCCATGAAGCAATTCCTCAGCTCCTGACAAGAGAGCACTTGTTAACAGACTACCTTCTCCTGTAGTTTTTGCTACTGTTGGAACTGTAACTGTTCTAGTCCAACTCACTTTCCACAGAGAGAGCAATTGTATATGTTACAGTTTTCAGTAGGGAGTGATTGCCACACTTGTTATTACAAACCACTGCAATGGGACAGTCTGCTAAAAAGATTTTCCATTTCTACTCCCTTCCTGCCTTTCTTGTTCTTTGCACATCATTCTCTGACCAGAGAGGATGGTGGCATTGAAACTGAAAGGAAGCCAGAGGTGTTAAAATAACATACCAAGGAGAATACTTTTTTAATTACTTCACTTTCTTTGATCTAAAACCAAGACTGAATAATAAGCTATAGTGTATACTAGCACATTAAAAATAGATACATTCTACATAATTTAGAAAACAGGCTTTCCCTTTCAGTTGCTAGAAGAGGACAAATGGCCAGAAGTTCAAGAACACCAATATTTCCCATCATACATGCTTGGACTTTGACATTGCAACTGCTTCTCAAGGACTGAAACATTACGCTACCTCAGTGTGGTCAAAGAAGCCACAATTTATTCAAATATAAATCAAGACTTCCCACTAGCGATTTGTGTTTTGTATCTGGAATGATTATTGGGTTTCTAAAGTCTCTGTGCATACACAGTGCTACTAATAAATATATGTCTTGTCTTACTTCATTCTGTACTTCACATCTTGTCCACGTCAACTTCCAGGCATGCTGCCCATTGCAAAAAGCCTTAAATCTTACAGGGAGTAACAGGCGGGTACATTTATCCTTCTTAAGGTCATTTAAAAATATTCAACAGCTGGATGAACAGTTATTCCCTAAGTTTACTGAACGAAAAGAAAATACATTTAACAACAGGAAATTATTATTAATTATTATGTACACTGTGATGAACCTCAAACCAGAAAATAAAATAATTAAAACTCAATATCATTGAAATAATTATGAAATAATTATCTAGATGTGTAAATTTATATTATTGAATCAGTGATGCAGTGTTGCTGTTAAGTTGTCTCTGACTTATTGCAATCCTATGAATGAAAGCCTTCCAAAATGTCTTATCCATGACATACCTGCTTAATCAAACCACTGTACATTGATTCTCCCAAGTTTTGGAGATTCTAAAGCAAAATAATTATTTATAGATGACAAAGGCAGTGTAAATAATACAAGTACTTGAGAATTAAATTAAATATCTTTACTTACATTCATCCAGTGCAAATCACTAGTGCTCTAATGTAGGAATATTTTATTTATTTGTTTGTTTATTTATTTATTTATTTAAAGCTGTTATATCCTGTCCGCTACTGAGATATCGGGACAGTCTTACAATAAACAGTGAGGAGAACAGCATCCAAATTGATTGCTATACAATAGAACCCCACATTAAAATCACACTCAAACCTTAAAATACTGGGGAAATAAAGAAGTGTGGCCTGTCCCCAAAAGCAATAAAGTGCAGGTGCCAGGCAAGTGCTCCATAACGGGGGTGCCACCACAGAGAAGGGCCTTCTTAAGGTAGCCACTGTCGGGATGCCTCACTGGAGCCATGAGACAGGAAAATCTGGGCTCAGTAAGGAAAGACCCCTTTTTCTTTGGACCTCTGCAGTTTATTGAATAGATCACTCAGGAAACCAGAACAGCAGCACTGCTGGGTAGAGGCCAGACCAACTACAAGTTTTCAGAACATGTACAGAGTATTTTATAATCTCTTAGTCACATATGCAGGTTCATAAAGACATTACAATGAGAAGCTGATGTCAGCATATAGAAGACAATAATGCAAATCAGCCAGACATGTTTGTTCCAATAAGATGGAAAATATTTCTGATTGCAGTGTACTGACATTTCGATTGAATAAATAGCTAAAGCTTAAACCAATCTCCTTGCCCGTTTAAATACATAAATGTTGGCTGTTGAGAAACCATTCATGAAAACATGACCTCAGCTACTGTGCTGTGCTAGTAGGAGGGCTTTGAACCCAAGAAAGAAATTTGCAGCCTCCTGATTGGCTGCAACGCAGAAAGCATGCTAGTCTAGTTAAGCAGATACTTCTTGGTAAACTGAATTCCTGTGGGGTTATGCAGCAACATTTTAACATCAAGTTATTTTGTATTACTAGAGTGCGGCTGAATAATAAACTGGAATTTCCCTGTCTGCTCTCACTTTGGGAAAAGGCGCAAAGGATTCCAGCAGCTTCTGTCTGCTTCTCCTGGATTTCAGGATCACATCGCACTTTCCCACAAAATACAGCAGACACCATCTTAACTTCAATATAATTTATTTGGACCTCTTCTCCAACACCACCCTCCTAATCTCCTTCAAGGAGGGCTCTCAAAGAAGAACCTCTGGCCCAGATCTTAAGGGGTGGGCAGGCACATAGGGAAGGAGACGCTCCTTCAGATATCCAGGTCCTAAGCCTTCTAGATATTTGGCATATGGCAAGGGAGAGTGGCTCTGGGGAACAAGCAGTGGGCTTCCTGCTTGAATGAGTCCAATAGAGGAGCTACTCTGCAGACATCGTGACCACAAAGAGCATCACCATCTATTGAGACAAATGTGGATACTCACACATGCAAAAGCTCCATTGGTACATCCATGCACATGAGGCTCTGGAAGGTATAATGGCATACATCATACTGAGTTCACCAATTTTTATATATTCAGACATGATTCATTAAGGATTTAATTAGCAAACAAGGCATGCAAATATTCAAACACCGTAAAATAGAATACTAAGACCTCTTAATGAATATTAATTTTCAGATCAAGAGGGCCAAATTCATTTCACCCCTAGTGATTTCTCTGGTGACCTTTGATGATAGTGGCATACATAAATTTGGGGCAAGAAGCATGAACATATGCTAATAGCAATTAATAATGAAGATTATGCTATCTTTTTTTACATTATACTTCACCCGACTACTGTTCCATTCAAGTATCAACCAGGTGAACTCTCTGTTGCCGTTGTATCCATAATTCTATCTTGGACTGGTATCTGTCTCTGCCTTCCTATTATGATACTGGTGGTAATTTTTCATCAGACATTGACAAAAGGCAGATATCCAAATGCCCAGAAGCTCTTACCAGCACAGGCAATGGTCAGGAGCTGAACTTGAGCAGATCAACTTTCTGCTCACCCTAAGTTCTGCGTAGTTAATTGCAACTCCCCATGGCACCCATCAATGGTTAAACCTTGCTGGTATATTTTACTGACTAATACGCTAACAGGGGGCTGCCCAAGGCTGCCTTGTAAGTTCATGGCCTACCCCCAAAGGTCAGTGACAGGATTCTAGTTGGTCATCTTCTTCAATGGATTGTGGGGCAACTAGCAATGAAAAGAGCTCTAAGGGGGTTCCATCACCTTGTAGAAAATGGAGGCATGAGGGTCCTGATGAAAAAGAAAAGTCTGGTACCAAGCATCCTTAGGAACTTCTGCCATGAACAACTGCCCTGTAGTTGCAGTGTTTCCAGTTATTGTTATGCAGAAATTCTGTTGCATATGTTGTGCAAATCCAGTCAGCAGTGCTGATGAAAATGGAGGTGGATTCTATAGTGTTCACTTCCTTTTTGGATATTGCTGGATTGCAATATCATCTACAGGGGTACTATGCTAGGCAGAAAGTTGGACTGTGTTAGTTCTGCCATGTAGTCACAAGATCATGTTGATGCAGCTGCCTTGAGGCCAAATAAAGAGAAGTCAATCCTACATGGTAAGATTGGAATTCTAGGACCAAAGCTGCAATTCTACACCTACTTATCTGGGATTAAGTCCTTTGGAACTAATTGTGAGTAGACATGGACAGGATTGTGACACAGTGGTAAGTTTGTTGGAGTAGGGCAGGGGTGGGGGAATCCCACACTTGGTCAACTCTGCCCCTACCTCAGAGTCCCAGTCTAGCCCTCCAAAGCTCAATGGAGGAGCTCACTTTTCCTTCGGTCCTACCCCTTTCCTGCCTTCCCCCAACCACCTAGTCTTTGCTGGGTTCCTGGTTTTTGTTCTGAAAGCCTGAAATGCATTTCCATATGCTTGGTGAAGGTAAGTTTATAGTACGATGGTATTTTGTCTTATATTTTTAATGGGCACTGTCCCTTCTGTACAGCCATACCCACTCCAGGAATGCGGCACCCTAGATATTCTCTGAAACAGAATTTAGCCTGAAAGAGGCTCCATACCTCTGGACTGGGGGCCAGGTAGTCTGGTGCTAAAATTTCCACTCAGCCTTTCTTGTCAGCTATCAAGAGAGTTCCAAAAAACCTATTTGCAGCTTCTCTGGTTGAAGACCATGGTTGGTGCCTACTGTATTTTGACAGCAGACTAGCCAGGCTAAAATTCTTTTTACAAAGAAATGAAAGGGATTTTCACACATTTCTTGAGCTGGAAAATAATTTTTAGAAGGGGTTGGTGATTCAGTGACAGCCCTTCTAGTGTGCTGCCTGGGAGCTTAGGAGTCTGTCACTGGCTACCACGGTGAAGATTACCAAAAGATGGGGGTGTGGGGGAGAAGCGGTTGTGAGCAAAAAGAACTTATGGTTGCAGTGGGGAGAGAAGACAAGATGGCTTTAACTGTTGAGTCCCCTGAGATGCCAGGCGGAAGACTGAGGAGGAAGGAGTGTGGAGGACCCATGGTGGGCCTGAAAATCTGCCATGATGTGAAAACCTGCTCTTTATGTTAACCAAGAGGTGTAGGTGGGGTGGTTAGAGCCACCCACATCCCTCAAAACTTCTTTTTAGGTCCTAAACACACAGACCAGGTTCCACAGCACATAAAATTTGGTGACTGAAAGGAGGAGGATGATAACTGCATTCATTTCGCCATTCCTAGGAAGCCGAAGTGGCTTACATGGTCCTCTTCCTTTCCATTTTCTCCTCAGAACAACCCTGGCAAGTGGGTTAGGCCGGGTGGCTCTGTGATTTGACCAAAGGCCAAGCAGTAACAAGCACCCGAATCTCCTGAATCATAGTCCAGCACTCGAACATCTAAATATGATACAAAGGAGCACTGTTTTTCACCTTTTAATTTGCAATTAGTTTCAATAAACACAAGGTAGAATTGGTCTTTGTTGTGAAAGGAAGCTGGTCGATCTAATTATAGGTAAGCGTTCAGGATTCATTGTGTTGCACTGCCCCCTAGAGTTCAAGATGATTTTTTTCATTGCTTCGTTTTAGTCTTTCATGTATAAAAGCAACACGCGGACCGCTGATCCTAACAAAAGATCATGATTATTTTTTCTTTCAGGCAATAACTAGCAAAGGGCAACATGCTACTTTCAAAATTCCTGAATTCTGATTAAACCGTCTGAGTGGAGAGGAAATTGTGTGTCCGTGCGTGCGTAATTATAAATATACATTTGTGTCAGCCTTTGTTGGTTGCCAGACATCATTCTCCAGAGATTCTTCCTTTCTTCATGAGAAACATACTTGGGGAAAATAAATCATGAAATATTTGCTAACCTACCAACCAAAGGGAAACAGCATTACGAAGTAGCTGTCAAAGAACAGCAGTATTGCTGCTCACTTCAAAGTTGCAGCTTCCCAGTAAGATAACGCTTGCAGAGTCAAGGGCCAAACAAGAAAGGAGAAAGGATGGATCCCAGCACCGCGAAGCACACCAACGCCGCTGCCATTTGGGCAGCAACAAACACGGGGCAGCCTCTCCAAAGGAGCCACGGTGACAAATTCCAAATGTATCTGGGCAGCTCCAGAAAAAATTGCTGGCAGAATGAGGGGGGAGCCGGTTATGGGCAAGCAAGGTCTTCCACCCCCTGCACTTTTAAAGGGAAAAACTGTGCTCCTAAAAATTAGTTCCATGTGACTCTGAAGAAGGTTGCATGGAGGGATTGTCAAAATAGGTAATGATGGATAATAGGGCCCCTCAAAATGTATTGAGGGGAAAGCCGGTGTGGTGTAGTGGTTAAGAGCATGGGACTGGGACTCAGACGATCTGGGTTCTAGTCCCTGCTCAGCCATGGAGCCAGCTGGGTGACTTTGGGCCAGTCACAGACTCTCAGCCCAGCCTACCTCACAGGGTTGCTTTTTCGGGGGATAAGATGGAGGAGATGTAAGCTGCCTTGAGCCCTTCGTAGGGAAAAGGCAGGATATAAATCAAAATAATAAATAAATACATATTGCCGAAAAAGTGACAAAGGAGGGTAGAGATGTGCATAACATTTGCCTGTGCTATTGGGTGAGTAGAGATGTGAATTAGAAAGAAGTATTTAAAGAAAAACATGATAGGTCTCACCATAGTGGGGAAGTGCAACCTGATGAGCTGCTAACTGAAAATGTGAGCTTTAGTCATGCATGAATGCAATTGCAGAAGAAAGAGGACTTGGATAACACTGGGAATGTTGTGTTTTTAGTCCATTAACCAGGTGTAGTAAAAACAGAGACTTTGAAAAGGTGTGGGCGAGAACCTTCTGTCCCTTCGCAAAAAGACATGGAAGCGAGGGAGAGGCTTGCTGCTGCCATCCCACAGGGCAGGAGCCAGGCCCCTTCCCCTGCAACCAAAAGCAGGCAGGTGCAGCCTCTTGAGAGAGAGAGAGAGAGAGAGAGAGAGAGAGAGAGAGAGAGAGAGAGAGACTGCCCCTTTAAGAGAATCCACCTTGCATACCAGGTGATGGGGAATAAGAAGAAGAAAAGGATTTCCCCACCCTGGTTGGGACCTGTGAATAGAAGCTTTTGTGGTCAAGATCAGAAGCTCCACCTGTGAGCTAGATCTACTGTAGGCTACCAGACACAGGGTCATCTCAGTTGAAGAATGCTGTAGAAACAGCTTTAATCTTGCTGGCCATTCCATCCTTTTTTGTGGCCTGTTAGTTTTGGGTGTTTTGGATTTTTTATAATTTGTTTGATTTTTTTCCTGGAGATATGATTGAAGGGTAGTATAAAATACTTATAATAAATAAATTACAAAAATGCATTATGCCAAAGACACAATCCTGTGGCTTCCCAACATTGTCTTGGGAGTCATAGGATTATTTGGAGTCTGCTAGCTCTGCAATGATGAAACTGCTCCAAGTAAGTAAGAAAAAGGATTGTGCTGGGTGCTGGCAGGGACAGAGGATGGATTGATTCCCAGCCTCCTTCCTTCCTGCTCCCCGGGGGTTTATCTAGACAGACAGAAGGAGGCCTCTAGATAGAAATCAGGGTGCAAGACACATAGGCAGCAGGGATCACCCCCTCCATGCTTCCTCTGGGGCAAGCATGCATGTAAGCTTGTAAATTTGTGGGTAATAGACGTACACCCTGGCATAATGACACCTGGATGGAGTGAGCAGAGAGACAAGGTTCTTGTAAATCTGCACATTCACATGATGAGGCACAATGTACACGCAGTTGGCCTTTGCCCGCAACAATGCAAATAGCATAGCAGGAATTCCATTTAGTTGCATACAGTCAGAATACTTTGGGTATCTCTGTTTTATGAGCAAGCTACCAGGATTATTGTGCAACCCTCTCTCCAGCCCAGTTATCTCCTGCAGCAGGAGCACTGATATTGCTTGTGAAGAGAGATTTTGCCTTTAATAAAAGCCACAGAAGACTTTTAATCACAGCTGTAGTTGCATGGAAATTGAAAGATGCCTCACCTCATCCACTTGCTGAAACCTTACAAACAGATGACTATACAAATGCAAGAAAATAGCTGGGAATGATATCTGTTTTTGGACAGGGAAGCATTATAGATCAGGTGTCCTTGAGGCTTTTTGTTACACTGTTTATTCGTTGCTTGTTAGTAACAGTATGCTTTGCTCGGTCCTCTTGTGAACACCTATTTATCTGGCCTCCCTATTCCTAATACAGGAATGTGTCTTTCAGAGCTGACTAAAGACTATTGTATTTTCACATTTTCAGTAGCTTGTTTTGTTTTTTGTTTTTGTTTTGTTTTTTACTTTTCCTTGTTAGATCCATGCACACAGATGGTATCATCTTCATCATCCCACAAATGAAGAGTAATATGTTAGCAGGGACTGCCTTTGTTTCCCTGTCATAGGCATTTCCTCCTTCAGTGATACCATGATGGTACCTCTGATAAAATAAAAAGGTATTTCCCTTCCTGTAAGAATATCCTTTCTCCCTTAGTTTTGTGGGACACTTTAAAAGGAGGCTCTGCTTTCCCTTAAAAAGAGGGGTAATATTGCTGCTTTTAGATTCTTGCTGTTGTGCCACCTCTGCCAATATTTCCCTGTGTTTGCAGGGCTTTCTCATAAAGAATATAAGCGGCCTTCCAGGAGAGTGAATAGGATGTACACTTAACCCCGTTTTGCAAAGATCCCACCATACTGCTGCTGCTGCTATAGCCACGCGTGAGTTTCCTGCTTTGAGCACACACAGCAAGACTTGTTGCGAGATAGCCAGAGTCCCCCTGCCTTTTTCACTCCTGAGCACTCTTAGTAGGTGTTTCTCACACGAGGATCTTTGCTTTACTTAAGAAGGTGTCAGGGGGAGTTGCAAAGATGTGTGTAGAGAAAAGGCCCTTTAAGGTACCCTTGTTCTTCCGTTTATTTTTAGCTCAATTCACTATGCAAGGGGTGCAAAGGAGCAAACTCATTTTAATAAGAACAGCTCCTCCTGCTTTCCTCTCAGGAAATCATGGAGAATGAGAAAGTGTGCCCACCTTGCTGCTATTCTTAGAGCTCCCCCAGAGTGAGAGCAATGAGACCACCCCCCCATTCCTTCCAACCAAGGGCAACCCTCACCCAAAATCAAGCAAGCAAGCCCCCTCTCCCACAGATCAACTCCATTGAAGTGGATGAGAGTATTTGCAATACCCTTCATCACAGCTTAATGTGATTTATTTCTGAATACACATTTATTTTGCTTAGTTGCTTCTTAAGCAAGAGGGCAAAGAAGGCAATCAGAAAGCATGGAAAGACACCACAACCTTTTTTTTTCCTCCATGGGGGCACATATAAGTCAGAGAGAAGTGGGGGTGATGGAGGCAGGAAGGCAAGTGAAGAATTTGATCTCTGAGCTGCTGCCCTGTTTGCAGAGCCAGATCCTGACCCTCCCCCCACAGGGAGTGCCAGGTGAGAATACAGGTGAGTATGCTGTGCTGAAGCGCAAGAGGGAGGAAAGTGGGAATAAATACAGGTGAGTAGCCATGAAAATTCTGGGGTAAAAAAGGAGGGAAAATGTGGCAGAGACATTAAAATGAGCAACATCATGTGCTCAGGATTGACTTAGGTGATACAGCACTGGAGTAAAAAGCTTGGTGTAAAAACTGCATATACTAACTTATGTTTATACAGGTGTCAGTTTGGAAATAATTACTATAGCTTAAAGAGAAAGACCATTTATCTCACCTTGAGGGGAAGATCATGGCCAGGAGTTTGCTGACCAGGTGCTAACTGCTGATGGGAAACATGAAGGCCTTTGTTGCCCCTGTTAGGGCTCTAAAACCTGACTTGGATTGGACAGTCCTTCAAATAAGGACACCCTGAAACAAAGGACTGTCATCAATAAAGTGGGACAACTGGCCATCCCACAGAGCTCCAGAAGTGGCATACCTTTGGGGCCTTTATGTGGACTTGGCAGAGAAACAAGGAGACTTTGGATCTAGCAGTCCAAAAGCCTCCCTTGACACACTCCAAAATGCGCCAGTAGTCACTGAACACCACACGTGGTACAGCAACAGCCGCGCCATCCACCACCTCAGTTCTGGGAAGCCTCAGGTGACAGGCCTCCCTCCAGTGGTGCAGCTAGGACCGGACCCTGAGGTCAAAGCTCAGGGTTCCCATAGCCTAGGAGGACCCTAAATGGCCATCCAGAGTGTAGCAGGTGATGGGGGAAGTGGTAAAAAGTCCCTGTGTCAACACCTGGACTGAAATGGGTGTGCCAGGCAGTGATGATATGGTGTTAGAGTGTTGGGCCTGGGAGATCCACCTTCTAGTTCCCACTTGGCCATTAAGCTGACTAGACAACTTTGAACCAGTCACGGACTCTCAGCCCAACCTACCTCACAGGGCTGCTGTTGTGAGGATAAAATGCAGTGATGTAAGCTGCCTTGTAGTGACAGATTTTATTTTCCTGGGCTCCAAGATCACCGCAGATGGGGACTGCAGCCAAGAAATTAAAAGATGCTTGTTCCTGGGGAGGAAAGCTATGGCAAATCTATACAGCATACTGAAAAGCAGAGAATCACCCTGCCAACAAAAGTGTGTATAGTCAAGGCTATGGTTTTCCCAGTTGCAATGTATGGCTGTGAAAGCTGGACCATAAGAAAGGCTGAGTGCCAAAGAATTGAGGCCTTTGAATTGTGCTGCTGGAGGAGACTCCTGTGAGTCCCTTGGACTGCAAGGCGATCAAACCAGTCAGTCCTAGAGGAGATCAACCCTGACTGCTCTTTAGAAGGCCAGATACTGAAGATGAAACTCAAATACTTTGGCCACCTAATGAGAAGGAAGGACTCCCTGGAGAAGAGTCTGATGCTGGGAACAATTGATGGGAAAAGAAGAAGGGGAAGGCAGAGAATGAGGTGGCTAGATGGAGTCACTGAAGCAGTTGGTGTGAGCTTAAGTGGATCCCAGGGGATGGTGGAGGACAGGAAGGCCTGGAGGAATGTTGTCCATGGGGTCAAAATGGGTTGGACATGACTTCACAACTAACAACAACAACAACAAGCTGCCTTGAGTTCTTCACGAGGGGAAAAAATTAGAACAGAAATGCAATGTAATACAAATAGTTGGAGGAGAAGGCATAAGGGCTGAGGCTTCTTGCTACACCATCCTTTAAAAAAAGCTTGGGAGTAGCTATCTGGCTATGTGTATGGTTATAGATGCTTATTTTACTATTTTTACTTTAAATGTCTATTTTAAGCAAGATGAGGTTTATTTCCAGGCAAATGGGTTTAGGATCAGGGCAGGAGAAGCAGACTTCCTTTTATTCCAGTAGACTATGCTATGCTAAATGCTATGATTTAACTTAGTTTAAAATGCAAAGTTGCCAATGGTCAGAGTATTTGTTTTCATATTACATTGGTACCTCAGCTCACGAACGCCTCAGTTCATGACCAAATAGGGTCACAAACAGAAAAAATTTGCCTCAGGTCACTAACTCCACATGGGGTGACTACCACGATTGTGGCCATCTTCCCCGCACAAGCACGATTGTGATCACAGCCATCTCCACCCCCCTCCAGCATGATCGGGATCGTGGCCATCTTCCCCACTCACGGTCACACACAGACCTGTGGTCACTTGCTGTGAAGCTTATTGAATAATGGTTCCACATAAAGTGCAGAGCAAGCATGGTGGTAAAAGAACGTGCAGAGAGGTAATGAAGGTGACAAAAACGTGCAGATTTTTTGCCAAAATTGACCCTGCAGCTAAGAGACGAAGAAGAGAGGAAACCCCTGAAGGAGATCTCCCCAGTGTCCTTATGGAGGGGGACTCTCCCTCCAAACAATAACGTCCCCCACCTTGGTTAGTGTTCTCTACTGTACTGTACTTTGTTACTTTGTTTCAAATTTTTGTGATTAAAAAATATATACAGAATGAATTAACCTTATTTACATTGAAATTTATGGGAAAATTTGACTTGGCTCACGACCAGTTTGGGTCACAATCAGAGTCCTGGAATGGATAAAGTTTGTGAGCCGAGGTAACACTGTATTTTCATTTCTTTATCACTGTTTGCAAGTGGGTTCCCCCCACCCCGACTAACAGAAAACAGAACCAGTGTGAAGCACTATGGCACAGAGATGAGAAAAGAAATGTCTGGGATGTGCTTCACAACTTCATTTAAGCTGTGCAAAAGTATGGCCGATTCTCTCTAAAATGTTCAGGAGTTACTATTGCATAATTGCCAGTAATCTCAATAGGTGCTTTTACAAAGTGTGACAATAATCATTCTCTGACACATCAGGGAGTATGAACCAATTAAGGGCACAATCCTATGCATGAAAAAGTCAGAAAAGACTCCCACCCCTACCAACTACTGGCATTCCTTACCAAGCATGGGGAATTGCCAGGACTTTTTTCCCCTCTGAATATGCATGGGATTGTGCCTTGAGTCATATTTGATTTAATGAGATCTGTACTGTTCTCTAGATCTTGATTTAAAAGAAGGGATGTTTTATGGGAGTAGCAACATAGTACTGTCAAAGCATTCCAAATTCAATTAACATTCCTTAAGCAGCTTTTGCCTAGAAACAATAGAACTTTTTTTCTGCCAGGTACATACTACTTCTTCTGGGGGAAAAAGATGCATACCCCCTACCAAAAAGAAAAAAGAAAAAGAAAAAGAAAGCTTCAGGCATTCTTAAGCAAAAGAAATAACCAAATACCTCTGAATATTTAATTATCTGTACTGAAATGAGAAACAGGTGTAATTAAACTAACACTTTTTAAATTAAGTGACCCCTCTTGACCAGCCATCTGTGAATAATTCAGATCCCCCCCACCCCATTATTACTGTAAAATTAAAACTAGGGCATATAAATGGCTAGATCCTCTTTAACTATCTTTAAGCACCAGCAATATATATTTTCCACCAGTTAAAATCCTTAATGATACCAAAAAATCTGTCAAGCATAACTCCCCCAATTCATTTGCCTGAAACCATCAATATTTTATCATGCACTTGCAGTTGGCTTTAATTTAACAGTCCAGGTTACTAATCAAACAAAACACCCAAGTCATTAAAAGTTAGCGTGCCATTTAGAAAGTGCATTTCACGTTTATTAAAATATCTTTCATGGAGCCATTAGAAGGCTAAAGTTTTAATTACAATCAGATATTTAGTTCTACTTCAGTTATGCTTTTGGCACTCTCTTGCAACTGCCTTGATTAATCTTCTGGACAGAGCTCATCCATTACCTCCTGAAATTATTTTCCTCTTTACTTCTTCATAATTCATCTCTTTTGCCCACCCCCAACACCGACTTTTCTCCAAACATGTAAATTGCATTAAGGAGGTGTGTACCATACTTAACTGGGAAATAAGTCACTAGAAAAGATTTCATTTCAAATGCAATTTAGCCTTGAAATATTCAGAGACGGGTACTGAAATTGAAACTTAGGTGCAGATGTTCTTTGTTGTTTTAAATGTTTAAACTATTTTTCCAGTAGTATACTAATAGGAGCCTTTGCATATGTCTTGTAATTTTGCTGTTCAAATTGCTCTGGCTCATTCAGAGAACACCGTCAGTTCCAGCTTACCTCTCCACATTCCCCCCTAAATAAAACCCTCATACATTCACCGATCAATCCTAGGACAGGGTGGAGAGGCAAGAATCTTTAGGGGGAGAAGCATCACTTCCTATGCCTTGCTAGCTCCTGCTGGCTGCTGTTTTACCCCTTTTCTTCACTTACATGAAGAAAAACTGATATTTTTTCATGATTTCCTTCACATTGGCAGCAAAGATCGGATCGTTCCTGGCCCGTTTTTGGCATGTTGGGGAAACAAGGAGGCAAAGAGTCCTAGGAATCTGCTAGCACAGCCTAGATACATACCTGCAGTGCCCCATTCCTGGCCTCATCCCATGGCAGAGCAGCTCTGGTGGAGCAGCACATGTGGCAGAATTTTGGGATGCCGCATCAAGAAAGCCTCCTATGGTCTTCCTCTCTGCCTTAGCTGAGGGAAATCCCCAGCATCCTGTGACTCCTCAGCCACCCACTCAGGATCGCTCTTCCGAACAGTGTTTATCATCCAGACTTATTTTCCTTCCAGGTGAACAAATAACCAATAACACAGGAGATAAAGGATGATATAAATAACTTGCCAAAAAGGCCTAAGTGATGTAGAAATTGTCCAGCAAGTCCAATGAATCATAAACAGTTAGTTATCAATAAGCCAAAAGACACAGATAGGAAAGTCAGATTAGGAGACCAGTGAAAAACAGTGGCAGTAGAGCCTCTAATAAAATATATCCCACTGATTAAAAAGAACCCAAGTCCAAAAGGGTATGAGCATGACTAACCTGTATTGCCAGTGAGATTGTATATACAGTGGTACCTCGGCTCACGAACGCCTTGGTTCACGACCAAATCGGGTCACGAACAAAAATTTCATGAAAATTTTTACTTGGGTCGCAAACTCCACTTTGGGTGGTGTCCAAGATCACTGCCATCTCCCCCCCCCCCTGAGAGGGGAGATGGCCACGATCGCAGTCGCATTTGTGTAGGGAAGACGTGCGTGATCGGTTGTGCTGTGCTGTGCTGTGCACGTGATCACGCACATCTTCCCTGCATGAACGCAACTGCGATTGTGGCCATTTCCCCTCTCGGGGGGGGGGGGGGGGGGAGACAGCCGCAATTGTGCTGGTTGTGGTGGGGGCGGGGGAGATGGCCAAGATTGCCCGTCTTTCCTGCAGAAGCGCGCCCATGCCAGAATTTCTTTGAGAAGCACCACCCCAACATAACTGTAATGAACAGAGTGTTGAATCTGATGAACAATAACGTGGTCTCTCATTTCCGGAAAGTTATGCAGCGCAGGAAAAAACAAGTGTCTACAGATGGATTTTTCACCAAAATTGACCCTGCAGCTAAGAGACAAAGAAGAGAAGAAACCCCCGAAAGAGATCCCCCCAATGTCCTTATGGAGGGGAACTCTCCCTCAAAACAATGACCTCCCCACCCACCTAGGTTAGTGTTCTCCACTGTACCGTACAGTACTTTGTTACTTTGTTGTTCTTTGTCACTTGTTTCAAAATTTCTGATTAAAAAAAAGTAGTTACAGAACAGATTACAATAGTTACAAAAACTGGCTCACAACCACATTCGGAGGGGCCAGAATGGATTAACCTTATTTACATTGAATCTTATGGGAAAATTTGACTTGCGTCACAACCAGAGTCGTGGAACGGATTAAGTTTGTGAGCCATGGTACCAGTGTATCTCTGCCATGCCCAACCAAAGAAAGAGAATTGTAAAAGGACATGAACTCTAGTGCACTAGAAATAAGTTTGCAACAAGGCAGGCCAAGAAGAAATTTGAGGATCAAGTTACTAATTAGCAGGGTCTGAATAATTATGGACCTGTTCCTAACAACCCCTTCCTGGGCAAGTTGTTTGAGTGGGTGGTAGCCAAGCAGCTTCAAGCACTCTCCGATGAAACAGATTGTGTAGATTGATTTCAACTGGGTGTCAGGCTTGGTTTTGGATTGGGAACAGCCTTCCCCAACCTGGTAGTCTTCAAAAGCATTTGGACCACAACTCCCAGCATTTCTATCCAGTAGGTCCATTAACTAGGAATTCTGGGTGTTGCAGTCCAAACAAGTCACAAGCAGACTCAGTGATAAGGAGCACCTTTTATTAGCTTAGACTGATTTACCAACTATGACCCTCTCTGGACAAAGACTAGCAACAGTGATCCACACTCCGAAACCTCTCATCTGGATTATTGTAATGCGCTCTCCGTGGGGCTGCCTTTGAAAATGGTCTGGAGACTTCAATTGGTTCAAAATAGAGCCAGAAGGCTGCTAACAGGGACTGGCTGACATGAACACATTGCCCAGTCCTCTGTCGATCAGTAACACAGGTTACTGATTGAAGTCAAGGCCCAATTCCAAGTGCTAACATTAACATTTAAAGCCCTAAATGGTTTGGGGCCAGGTTATCTGAGGGAATGCTTCCTCCCATATGTGCCTACCAGAATCCTGAGATCATCAACCAAGGTCCTTCTCAGAGAGCCCCCTCCAAAGGAAGCAAGGAGGGTGGCTACCAGGGAAACGGCCTTCTCAGTTGTGGCCCTCCATCTGCAGAATCAGCTCCTCAAGAAGTGCACCTGGCACCCACTCTTTAGATTCTTTCCAATGGCAGGTAATTTTTTAAATATTTTCCCTGTATTGTAATACTTAGATTTTCATTTTCACTGTATCTTACTACTGTACCTCTGGATTGATTTAGCTGCAGTTGTGCTGGTGGATCATTTTTTATTGTATTATTGTATCTGTACTAATTGTATTATTGTAATTTCAGAATGACCATTTTATATTAATTATTGTATTTTTGTATTTTTGTGACCCACCCAGGGAGCCTTTGAGGTGATGGGCAGTGCAGAAATATAATCAATTAATATTAAACATTTATTGGAACATATCAGAAGCAAGGAACCTGCTGGAAACATTATTACAGTGCTGGATTAAAAAGGTGCATAAAGAGTACAGAAAGACCCACAAACTGCAGGGAGATTAAGGGTGAAATCCTATGCATGTTTAGATGGCAGGGTAGAATTCTGAAAGTCCCAGTATGAGCCTTCTGTTGTGAGACTTTTTCCACCTAAACATGTGTAGGGTCATGTTCTAACTGAATTATTTATGTGAGACTTCAATATAGATATTGGACACGTATTCACAATTGAACATTTGTTCTCATGTAGTCCTTCTGAAAAATTCTACCATATAGAAGTGTTAAGAGCAGATGTTTTAGGACTAAATGAGAAAGAAATCTCCAGGACTAAATGGTACTTACCCAAGCTTTGCTTAATGGTTCCAATGAGACATTGTTGTTCTTCTAAATTAGATATATACTTGCAGTGTCATCCTCTGTACCAAACAGTGGGAAATAAAAAGGTTTTAACCTGGTGCCAAAAAGAATATAGGTTGTGTGTCAGCCATATGACATCAACCAATACTATTATTTTAGTGATAGGCAGCACCTACATTTAATAAACAAACAGGAATTATCTGGTAGACCAACCTTCCCCAACTAAGGGTTGGATCCAGTGGTGTAATTCTGTTGACAGAGGCTGGTCCATCAGCAGAACTGGGAGGAGGGCAATTTGCCCTACTCCTGTCCCACCTACCCCTGCAGAGCCCCAAGGGACTGGAGAACTCTCTGGAACAGATTGCCAGCTGGCGTGAAGGACTGCATGGGCGAGGAGAGAGGGAGAACCAGGGGCATTGCTAGATATGGGAAGGAAAGAAAGGAAAAGAAATCTAACATTTTCCTTTCCCAAGTTACAGTGTGTTCTTCAGCTTTCTTGATGGAGAACTTTGATTTCCTTAGCATAGACTGGCCTACATCTATCCCACTGGAAGGACTACATAAGCACCAGTTTTCTCACAACCCTCTTGGCTATATCTAATGTTTTAAAACACATGTCATATATTTAGCATCCATAGTATCAGTGTTCATAATATGGGTGACAAAGACAGGCATGTCATGAGCGGAGCAAGCTGAAGCCGGGGGTCAGACTAGGTGGCATGGGAGACCCCTTCTGACTCACTCTGTTTCTAGGTTTCTATTAACAGAATGTTATATTCATGAAGAAAGAATTCGACATAGGCTGTGAAACTGATAATTGAAAATATAGTGTCATCTAGTGCTGGCTGCAAGAATAACATTACATAAATACATGACAGGTGTCATCTGTCTTATTTATCCAAAGGCTCTCAAGAATAAGCTAAGATAATGTGACCCAGAGAGTATCAATGGATAGCCTGTGATGTCTTGGCTATACTTACAATTTAATTAGCAAAATAAGTCCGCAGACCTTGGAAGATCATCCTAGTTTCCCTGTGTACTCAGTTGCCCAATCTTTGTAGACCCTGCTAATCCAGTGGCAACTAAAGGGCCTTAGTAAAATTCTACTGCTGTGCCATCACACCAGAAAATCCAGCGGCAGAAATAACAAGCAGAGAAGTCAGAGGTTAGGGGTGAAAGGACCATTAGACCAACTGAGATGTTTAAAGAAAGACCACATGGGTGCTTTTGTCATGGGGTTTATTAGTGTATCTGGATCTTTTCCCCTTGCTATGTGATTGCCATCAAGTGAGGGGGAGAATGAGGAGGAGCCCATAGGCCCTGCCCCTCCCTCCGATCCTCAGCACTGGTTTCTTTTGTTGGGAAAGGTGCTTCAGCAGACTACTAAAATTGAACTAACATATTGTTTGGGGGCCTTCCTGTACTTTTGAGGTTTTTCCCCTTCTTGATTTGAATCCAGCATGTTTATTCAGCCAGCAGGGTTACACTCAGAAAGTTACACTCAGAACATTCTTACTGGCAGAAAGGGAGTGATTCACCCTCCCCCTGTAGCCCCAAGCGCCCTCTCCCCATCACTGTTCCAGAGGGTTCCCTAACCTTTCAGAACAGGTGGGAAATTGCAATATAGTACAACATTTCCCCAAAAACCCATCACTGGCTTCAATAATGACTTTGGACCAATCACAGTTTTTCAGCCTGACCTACCTCATGGGGTTGTTGTTAGAATGAAATGAGGGAATGAAAATCCATTCATATTCCCCTGAATTCATTTGAGAAACAGAGATGAGAAAGAGCAAGAGAGGGGTGGGTGAGTAATCTGCATCTTACAGAGAGTGCTTATAGACAGAGGGCTTCAAGTTGTAACAATGAAAGGCATTATGCAGCTCTTCAATCTTTTCTTACTTAATGGGTTTTCCACTGTGAGGAACAAGACAAAAGTAGTGGGAAAACAGGGAAACAACAACTGGACCCCACAAAACATTCCATAAAATTAGGCAGGGCAATGACACAATAAAAGCCTGGTCTAGAAATGCTCATAAAGATGGCTTGTTCACTCTTGCCTTCTGTAACCTGGCTTTATCTCAACATGTGGTTTTTGGTTGTTTGCTTGGTTGCTTAGGTTTTGAGGGAGGGGATGGTAGACAGCAAAATACTGAAGTACCACTGGGCAAGACTATAGGGGATAATGGCTAGCAGAGTCTCAGCAGGTGGCAGTACTTGTTCTCCCCAGCGTAGCCCTTGACAAACAGCCACACTCATGAGTCCAGGCCCAGACCAGAATGTTCACCTTGATTTATGTGCACTGGCATTCTGCAGCAGTTGGTGTTTTGGAAAACTTAATTATTCAGCAGAAAGGCATTTAGTACAATGTAATATTTAACTATTGAGATATGTGTATGTGTGTGTGTAAAGTCACCTCTAAAAGAATAAACCAGAAAGAATAGCTTGGTTCCTTGGCACAAGTGACTGGCTGTTTTTATGAAAGGCTGAGGTGGTGCTTGTACAAAGAAGCCCCTATACAGAGAGGACAGGTGAATGGTGCCTGTAGTCCTAAAAGCCTTTCTCTGACATTTCTGCATGCCAGCTATTTCAGCAGCATGCAGAGATGAAGGAAAATATATCTGAAAATGCCTGAGGAAAGCTGCAGCACAAGGGCAAACTTCAGCTTTTGAACTAGGAATGAATGCTGTTTAAAAGAGTAGGAAAGAGGGAGATGAGATTAGGTTGCTCAGGATTAAGGAAATCTGTTACAATAGAGCAAACTTGTCCATGCACTCCATGGGATCAGAGTAACAATCACAATGTATGAGCCTCCCAACACTGGATTGTTCACTTTATGACTCAGGTTGTGTTTTTACAGTACAATCCTGAATGCAAACATCAGGTTGAGCCAGCTGTTTTCTAGAACCACTGGCTTAAAATAGGAGATCAAAATATGACCCTCAGGGTAATCCCGCTGAGCTCCCTAGAATGGATGAATGGAGAAAATTAAATCATAGTGAGCTAGTTTGGGATGAAACATTGTTTTACTTAGTGATCCACTCTGAACCCAGTCTAGACTACAAAGGCCTTCAATGATCCTCAGGCTTCGGTAACTCAAAATAATGGTTGTCGTTAGAAATAATTCCCATCAAATTCCTGCAGTAATTAAAATCTATGCCGTACTTGAACTTCTTCAGCTTGTCACTTAACAAGTCCAGAAAGTTACTTAGACTTTGATCCAGATGCACAGCAACCCATAAGAGAATCCCAGTAATAATCCTGCTGACAAGGAGTGAATGAGCATCTCATTTTCCATTCGGAAGGTGCAGAGTTACCCTGTACGACAAGAAGCATAATCTGCTTGCCTGACAATAGGGGTTTCCAAATGTTTCAAAATTAGAACTCAACTTTATGGCATCAGTTCAGAGATACTGACATGAAGTCATTACAACTCCCATCACTAAAGAACTTCAGTACCCAAAGCACATTTTCCTAAGATTCTTGGTACTAGTGAGCAAAGACATGGAGGCTCTTGGACTTGGATGCACAAAAGACCCTCTGCTAAATAGGCTAGACATACACATGGCAGGCATGTCATGAGCGGAGCCAGCTGGAGCCAGGGGTCAGACCGGATGACCCAGGAGGCCCCTTCTGACTCTCTCTGTTTCTAAATGCTCAGGTCACATCCATCCTTTTTGGGAGAGAATGCCCATAGTAAGGAGGGTACATGTACTGAGTGTGGTGTATGCATGTATATATAGTGTAGGGGTGAGGAATGTGTGGGTAACCAGATGTTGGTGAACAACGACTCCCATCAGCTCCACTCAGCATAGCTAATGGTGAGGAACGCAGGCATTTTCAATTCAACCAGAACTGGAGGGCCACACATTCTCCATCACTAGTGTAGTGAGTCAGGTGAGTGGTATATATATGTAAATGAGCAAAGAGGAGGTAGGTTGGTGAGGTTTTGTATGTAAAAAAGAGAACAGGACATGCATGCATGCATTACATGAGCACATGCTTGTGATGGATATAACTAGTCCATGAGGGAGGGAAAGGTATATGCAAATAGCAAATGTAACAAATACTGTGTGCATGTATGCAAATAGCTCCCAAATGTTCAGATATTTGTAACTTAAGTAAGGCAGGCAATCAAAAGAAGATGCATGCATTTTTTTCTCTTGCAAAAAACTTGCAAAAAAGGTGCAAACAAAACTTACAAACCTGAATAACAAAACCAACAGTAATGTTTTCATAGATTCTACTTTGAGAGAGGGTCTGTAAATTGCTCAGCTTCTTGTGCTGCATAACCCATACTAGAAGTTTTGACACAAGGACTACCGCAGATGACCTGTCATGTGGAGAACATTCACATACCTGATCATTTACCATTTGATTGGACCAGGTGCTGAGAAACATGATGTAGGAACAACTCTAATTACCTGGCATGGGGGCAGGGATAAAGAAGGTCCAGATGACTTGAAGTTGTTCCCATCTCTAATGAATTGGATTCTGGCAATGAGGGAATGATAGAATTGTCCCTTGCTGACTGATTAGAAGAATATGGCAACAGTGCTTTCCAAATTCAGACAACATGTGGGTAAAAGGTATATTTGATGGAAAAGGAGTGATGAGCTACCAGCAGGCAGCCTGACAAATTGGATCGTTTAATCCCAGCAAATACCTCCTGTCTGAAGACTCTTATTTTGGGGCCTCTGAGCTGCAGGGGATTTGGCTGAAGTATTTGATTAAGCTAAAGGGAGTCAAAGATTGTGTACGAGTGTCAAAAAAGATATTATGTTTTTAAAGGTCAAAAAGGTTTCTGAAAACTTGCAGAGAAGTCAAAAGCTGGAGGGGGCAAAAGAAGAAATGCAGAAAGTAGTTCCAGCTCCTCCATGGGGCTTTTCTTTTGGTGAACCTACCTTCTCACCACTGTTGTCACCAGCTGCTACTGTTCCTCACTCTCTCTCTCAGCATTGCTGCCCCATGCTTGCTCATCAGGCAGAGGCTCAGTGAGCGAGTGGGTAGTGGCATGTACTGCATCAGTCACAGTAGACAATACTGGATGAGATTCATAGACTAGTAGAGTTGGAAAGGGACAAGGCCATTGGGTCCAACCCCCTGCTAGTGCAGGTCACCACCTGTCCAGTTTCACCTTGAATGCCTCTAGCGTGAGAGAGCTCACGGTTCTACCCGTGGACAACTTGTTCCACTGTTGCATTGTTCTGACACTTAGGAAACTTTTCCTGGCATCTATCCTGAATCTGGTGTGCTACAGTTTAAGTTAGTTGTTCTGTGTCCTACCCTCAAGGATGAGTGAGAAGAGGTCTTTTCCTTCTTCTTGGTGACAGTCTTTGAGGTACTTGTAGATTGCTCTCATATCTTCTTGTAGTCTCTGTGTAACAGAGACAAAGCTATCAAGCTTCCTTCAGGAAAACATTTCTGCTAGTCCTTACCCCTTTAGAATACACCAGTACAAACCTCATCAATGACACTGGGGTGAAGCAAGAAAGCCTACAGGCAGGAAAAGAGAAACCAGTGGCCCTGCAGGTGTGCTGTTGACAATTCTCATCCATCCTATACCACACAGCCTTTGGTCAAGTATGGTAGGAATGAAGTCCAGCAACATCTGGCCTACAAGAGCCATACAGGACCACTCCCAGAGGTCATCTGCTTAACCATGCACAGTTAAGAACTGTTCTGGCCTCATTAGACCATCTGCCAGTAGTTGCTTTGAAGTTAGATACTGGAACTAGCCTGAGACTACCCAAATGAACCATAAAATTCCTAGTACTTGAGTTGCAGCTGCCATACTTTTCCTAAGATACTGCATTCAAAGTTAGTGAGAAAACACTTCAGTGGAGAAGCTCAGCCAATAAAACCTGTAGGGATAGCACAGCTCTCCCCACCATACAGATGCTCAGCTAGACTACTAAGAAAGCTGCCAAGCTACCTTTACTCTGGAACACAAACAATGAAATGAAGAAATGCTCCTCAATGGAAATTCTAATTCAACAAATTCAAATTCAGTTCCAGTTCTACAGAACTGGAATAAACTGATGTTCATCTAGAAAGAAGGAGAACAAGGCAAGGCAAAGCAAAGCTTCCTTTATTACAAAGACTTGTTATTAATGCTGATGCTGTCCCATGTGCTTCACAAGAGACATCAATGCACACATTCAATGATCTTTTTTAAAGAGACACAGAGGTGGTTTGGTGGGTACCATTTTCCAAAGACCAGTATGCCATGGGGTTGTGCTACCAGCTGTAGGGAACTAGTGCATAACAGAGCCTCTTCCTCACAGCCACGTATAATCCCCAAGTTGTCTATAGCAAGGGAAGGAGAAGAGGGGAAGTCTTGACACCTGAAGAGAAGTTCAGTTGCAAGAATGCTGAATACATCCTAGTGTGTGTGTGCATTTTTTCTTTTTTTTTTCATGCTGTTGTTTCTTGTTAATATAGATTTTGCAGCCTTGTGAAGCATTTAAAAATCTGTTGTGAAGAAGGACCAGGAGTAGTAGCTGAAGGGTTAACTGAACTTGCAAAATTTTCTGGTTTTTTGTCTGTTCTTCCCTTGATTAGTCCCTGGTGGGGAGAAAGCTGGGAATTCTGGATGATTGATTTCCTGGGGTTATCAGAGGGAGGGAATAAGTCCCATCCCAAGGACAACTTGTTTATTGCTGAGACCAACTGGTACCTGATTGCCTGCAGTTGGGATGGAGCTTTGCTGGGAGATGCCTCTGGAGATGGCAGGTGATCTCAGGACTGGCTGTTGCCAGGGTGAAGGTTAAGACACAAGCACCATGGATGGTGGTTTGCCTCCATGTGGTCTGGGTGACTGTCGAAAGATGTTCTGCCAAACAACACTTGGTGAATCTCTCCACTTGGAAGACCCATTACATAGGTAATGTAGAGTGGGGCTAGTGGCTGTTACTTTTCTTTCAAGGTGATGTACTAAATAGTCTGCATACTCTTGGAATTGGGAGATTGGGCTTGCTTTTCTGTGTTTGTTTCCTTCCCCTCATCCCTTTTAGCCTTTTATTTCTCTGTTCCTCACCCTTTCAAATAAGTTTTGGTTACCCTATTGGTGTAGACACTTTGGGGAGAATTGGTACTAAGTTCAGTGCGTAGACCATGGGGCAGACTACTGAGGTGCAATTATACGTCTCTCCTGGCAGGGTGACCAGCCATCCTTTATACCTACCAAACCTGTTTACCAGGTCTGCACAGCACTTGAAATGATGCCTCTTCAACCAGGTATTTCTCTGAAAATAATCATTTTCTGGTTTCCTGCTAAATCAAGGTTGCCATGGAGAAACCACGTGTTTATTTACCTGCAAATAACCTGTACAAGCATACAAGGTCTTGTAGCATTTAGACACCTTTGGTACCACACCTTAAAATGCAAGAATGTAGTTCCCTGATGGAAACATGTCTGGTCAAGAAATTTCACCTTCTCATATGAACCATTGGCCTGCCATCTAGTTTAGTGCAGTGAGTGGTGGCAGCACTCCCAGTTTCCAAGAGGAGTCTTTTCCAGACCTGCCCGGAGAGGTCAGGAATGAAACCTGGTCCTCTTGCACACAAAGCAGGTGCTCTGGAGCCACACCACTGCCCTTCCATTAAGTGTCTGGTCAGTTGCCTTTCTGAATGCAAGATCACTTTGCATTGCCTGAAATAACTTTACCTAGGACCCTTTATAGGCTTCTCCACAGCACTCTCCAAACCTCCTTCCATCTGCTCCCAGCAGAAACTGCTCCTGCTGTTTTTAAGTAGGCCTGCCAATTTTATCCAAAGTCCTGCTGCCGATATGACCTTTCAAAGAAGTTGCAATTGAAGTCAATTACAGGAGAGTGCACTGGGCTTTCAGCACTCAATGGGAACAGAGCATAGTGCAGCAGATGCTTTGGGCTGGAGGAAAATGCTCTCGCATCTCTGCCTTGCTGAAATCCATTCCTTCATCCTCCTTTAGCCAGAGGGCCCTCTTGCCTCTTGTCAGCTCTGTATAGGTATGCAGGTACTGTACAACATTTCTAATTTAATCCTTGGTGGAGTTACTTGAAAGCAAGCCCCACTGATTGCCATGAAACCTATTTTCAAATATGGATGCTGTACTGGTAAGGGTGACCAATAAGAGAGAGAGAGAGGAATCTCAAGCCAACTTTATTCTGTTCTCTGGAATGAAATATTCTGAGGCACAGCACAAGGAGAAGAATTCATTCTCTGTGCAGCAGTCAAGTAAGTGAACTGCACCCTCTTCCGGTAAGATCTGCTGTGGCCATAGTCATGTATGTCTTGCTGCTGGTAACATCCTGGTTAGAATACTGCCCCATGTGTCTTTGACCAGTATTTGGACTGAATGCTATTATTATTACAAAAGGCAATAATTCCAAATGAAACCCCTGTTCAGGAACATCCAAAATCAAGATTGTGATTCCTGTTGGCTTCCTATTTCCTTCTGGATTCTATTCAAAGTGCTGAAACAGCCTGGAATTTAGATTTCCTTAGGATCAGTTTCTTTTCCCCTAAGATCCTGCCCACTCTTGGATATTCAGTTGAGGCTAACCATTGTCTTTGGTTAGGTGGGTTGATTCATAGTACAGGAACTTTTTAAAAGGGTGCCCTTTCCTCAGAACATAAGATGAGTCATGCTGAACTGGACCAAAGGCCTATCTTGCCCTGCATTCTTTTCACACAGTGGGCAACCTGCTGCCTGTGGGAGACCCATAAATAAGGTCTAAATTGTGCGGTGCCCTTCCACTTGTGTCTTCTAACAACAAAAGAAGAGTGCCTCTGATAGTGAGAGTAAAATGGTAGCCATTGCTAACTTCCACTTCCTATCACTCCTCATCTGCTAGTGCTATGCTAAAATTCCTTTCGTTTCAGGGAGGTTTTGGGGTTGAAGGTTAATCCTTTGTTTGGTAGGTTCTCTCTCACTGGATCGTCCTATCATTCTCTCAGCTATTTTAGTAATATTTTTTGTTATTGCTTTGACAATCTTTTATTGCTTTTATGTCTATCTTTTAAGCTATTTTGGATGTTTCCTTTTTCACAAAGAAGTAGATTATAAATATTTTAAAATAAAAAACCTAGTATGCATCTCAAAACTTTGCAGAAGAAGCAAAGTTCTTTCTCTAAGGAAGAAATTCAGAATTTTGAAAAAGAGAACTTCTTGTTTCTGCATTGCAATCACCCAATCCGACCTTTCAAAGGAGTGTAAAGATTTTGTGAGGGAAGAGACAAGACACAGCTTGCCCAGTGAATGGCTCTTTGCAACTCTGGGACTGCCGGAAATATTTCTTTTGCCCTCACCATCAATCAATCCCAATCTTTCTGAAGCAGCTTCATGAGCAAGGTTTAGTTTTTAGATATGTGCATGGCCCCCCAGAACTGCAGCAATTGGCGCCATGGAGTAGGGAGGGTTGGGCTTTTCTTGGGCATTTTTGAAGCCAATCTCATGATGGCCTAGGGTAGCCATGTGTCCTCCACTACAGGGCAAAGTCATCTATTTGAAGGGCTACTAGAAGGCTGTCCTCTATTTTGAAGGTGTTCACTTTTTGAGGGACTGTCATGTCCAAATCTGCTTTAAAGAGCTGTCTAACAGGAGAGCAGAGGCCTTGAAGTTGCCCATCAACACTACCTAGACAGCGAACAGCTTTCCAAGTCACAATCCTCCATGCTATGGTAAGATATATTGTATTTCTATTTAATTTATAGTAATTATGTCTTATTTTGCATCTGTGCATATAAATTAGCACATGCAAATTCTACACAAATCAGTGTAATCTCTTGTCTCCTTTTTGGTGATTCAGAATTGGCCACCCTTCAATGGCTAGAAGATCCCAACTCATCAGGGAATATTCTGCTCTTCATGCATATCCATTTCTCTACTCCAGTCAACCGTCATGCAATTGTATTTAATAAAAGTTACAGCATTTCTCTCCAACATTTCCCTCCAACTTTGTGTTCTGTCTTCAGCCTTGTGCTTCTGGTTAACCTCTGTTCTTGGTACCTTGGTTGTAATTTCCTACTACTAATTTTCCTACAGCCCTGGACATTCCTACTCACCCCATTTCAAGTGCCTTGTGGGTGTAACAAGAGCACTTGCATCAATAACACATTAACCAGATCTCCCTGTGTGGTCCTTTCTATATAGTGAACAATCTTTGTGTTCCTTCTCCCATTGGATATACCTTTATTCTTAAGATGTACCTATATTCTGACACAAAGACCATTCAAAAAAGAAAAAGAAATCTGACTTTAAACAGTATGTAACATTCAAGGTTACAGGCTCATACTTACCAAGGTTTCAGGGCAGTAAAGCAAACTATCTTCAAAGATAAATCTTGCTTCGGTATTCAGAAGTAAGTCTCACTAAGTTCAATGGGATTTACTCCCATGAAAGTGCATATAAGGCTGTAGCCTTAAAATAGCATAAGCCATCATTTAATAAACAATTCTAGACTTCATATCTACCCCTGCTGAAGTGGAGGACAGAATCTCCATATATCTCACAAAGGATACTATTTCCTCATTCTGTGTCTAGGAAAGGGATTTGGAAATTGTTCGTTTGATGTCTCAACTTAATCAAGATGTTTAAAACATGACTGGTACAGCAGGGAGAAGGTGTGCTATAAAACCAGTTTTGATTAGAATAGCTAACATTCAGAGGAAACTTTGAAGCTTCATTATATGAGAAATTGGAGATTGTGTTGAAAGGTGATAGGGGCTTGTAGGACGTGGAGTGCTTTGAAGTTACTCTTTCTGTGAAACGCCACATCCTGCACTCACTACACTGAATTACTTGAGAGCATTATGTAGTACAGTATAGACACAAGAGAATTTTATTCCCTAAACTTTTTAAAAGCTCCCTAACTCTATACTGTCTGAATTTCTTTTCTCAGCTTTTCTTTTCAGTTTAATTATTTCTGTCAGTGGCAACTGTATTAGAAATTTTATATAATCAAACAACAGGGCAGTTCACACAACACACCAGATTCATCATGGGATGTTTAATCCCTGATCAGCCATTTATAGTCCACCTAGCACCATAACAGAGATATGCCATAAGAAGCAGAAAAAGAGCAAGTGTGAACACAGGCACGTTCTTCCATAAACAACCAGAATGTGTCTCCAAACAGCTTCCTCAGACTACCTCCTCAGAAGAAGATTAATACCTGGCCTAGCCAATCAGGAGGTTTAATCATCTTGGCCAATAACAGTCAGAAGCCAGGATCCCCATTGCTAACCAGTCTCTATTCCCCCATAATCAGGAAGGGGCAATATAAACACACAAGATAGTGTTTGATTGTTTCAATAATCTTAATAGCATAATAACGATGTTTCAATAAATTGGAAACAAGTGCACCAAAATTGAAATATATAGTATATTGCATTCATCTTCACTTTTTGTGATAACTTGTGGATGGAGTGATTGGAGGCAGGCATGAATGAGGGAACTGGCATTTGGTGGTTGGCAATGCAAGTAAATATGTCAAAGGTTGTCAGAGAGGAAGGAAAAGATCTCTTCTTGCACATACCAGAGTGTAGGATATAGAATAATCCGCTCAAGTTGTGACAACACAGATTCAGACTAGATAGCGGGGGGGGGGGGGAATCCATCAGAGTAATACAACAGTGAAACCATCTGCCTAGAGAGGTCATAGGCTCTCCCACACTAGAAACAATTCCAAGAGAAACTGGACAACCATCTGAGTGGAATGGTGTAAGTTGGTATCCTGCACTGGTATCCTGCAACAGCAGAGGGTTGGACCTGATAGCCTTCTTGGCCCCTTCCAATTCTACTGTTCTATGGTTCTACTGCATGTAGATATCCATGAGTAAACTGGATACTGACCTTTTCAGAGGCAACCCCCAACCCCCAGCAAACAGAAACTGCAATCTCTAGAAACAGGAGGAAAATGCATACACACACAATTTTGTACTTAGACTTTGGCTGGCTAAGAAGTTCCCCACCCCCAGATCTATGTTAGATGACAGGCTGAAATATTGGCCTGTAAGAACAGACATTACAAGCTCATGTTGTTTGAAAGTGGAGAAATAAATCAACAAATATACCTTGGATAGAACATGTATCTGCACCTACTTTTTCCTGACCTACTCTGGGCGAGAAAAGGTGGGCATAGAAACAATCCTTGAATCATGGAAGTGTTGGAAGGGGCCAGAAGGCTATCAGATCCAACCCCCTGTTCAGTGTGGGACTCCCAGTTAAACCATCTCTCTCAGATGGCTGTCTAGTTGCATCCTGAATGCCTCTAATGTAGGTGAGCCTACAATCTCCCTAGGTAATTGGTTCTGTTGTCATACTGTTCTTACAGTCAGGAAATTTTTCCTGATACCTAGTCAGAATCTGGCTTCATGAAACTTGAGTCTATTATTCTGTATCCTGCACTCTGTCTTGTCCTTCCTCTTGCTGAAATCCAGGTAAACCCCATCCACCGCATCCCTTCTGTCTAGCCACCTCAAGGTCTGATCACAGAATTCCACAAGGTTCATCCGGCAGGATGTGTGTTTACAGAATCCATGCTGCGTGGCTGCCAACCTCCCATCCCTGTCTAGGGTTTCTAGAGCTTTCCCTATTATGAGCCTTTCCATCATCTTTCCCAGAATGGACGTAAGGCTAACTGGCCTTTAATCCCCTATATTCCCTCTGCTATCCTTCTGAGGGTGTCCAAGGAAAGAGTGGAAAACATCATGTTGGGGATTACATGAGTGAAGCTGGGGGTCAGACTAGATGGCCTGGGAGACCCTTCTGACTTGCTTTCTTTTTTCTCCCCTCTGACAGAAATAATTTCCAGTGAGGCCACCCCCCCTCAAAAAAAATCCAGCTTTAAAATAGCTGTGGGCAATGCTGCCTGTTCTCTACATCTGCCCCATCATAGCGAAGTTACCTCTGGCCCCCGGTAAATAGCTTAGCTTGAATATAATTTTCATTGGGAATAAAAGTTGATGAGAGTCATTCGTCTCCGCAACTGCCCTCTCCCTGGTTGACCCACGTCCATGGACAGGAAAAAGCAAGCAAAAGATCACCTGCATCTTCTTGCCCAGAGCCTCAAAGTCCAAGTGATTCCCCCATCCTGCCTGTTTGTCCCCACGTGGATTACCAGAAGTGACCGATAACCCCCCCAAGGGAAGAAGATGCTCCAGTCTGTCCATCACATGCCGGATGCGTGTGCCTAGCAGACCGCCTTTGCCCCTAGATTTGGCTGGCACACTGCCACCTCGGTACCCCTTAGTAAGGTGCCCCCAGTGACAATGACTCACCTTCCTCTCATCTGTCCAGAGATCAGGGACTGTACTTCAGCCCCCATATCTCCAACAACAGCCTCCTGCCCGTGTCTGACCTCAGGCCAGCCTTTCTGAGGAGGCCAGTCCCCTGGGGGACCCACAGCCCCAGCCTACTCAAGTGGAGAAAACCTTTTCTCAGCTTCGAATCAGCTCCTGGAGATGGAGGGTGTGGTGCTGGCCTCTGCCTCCTGAGGGTGTCATGGCTCCGCATCTCCCCAGCTGATTTCCTGGTGGCCCCTTCCTCTTCATTTTATGTGGAAGGGGGCTGCCGCTGGTTAGCCTGGAGGACTTCCTGGACAATGTCCAGGAACTGTTTTCCTCCCTTATCTTCTGGAGATAGGTGATAACCTACTCCAGACCCTTCACCTTTACCTCAAGGAGGGACACTAGTTTGAACACCAGCTTGAACTTAGTGTAAGTGTATCCTGGCTCCTCCTGGCAGAGGAAGACAAACATTGCATAGGAGCTGCAGGCAACCATCACACCTGCCCCTCCTGGCCTGGCATAGGTCACCCCTCAGAGAGCCTTGTTTCTACTTGCCCCCTGTACCCTTGTCTTGCCTGCACTATGCAACCCTCACTTGAGACCGAGAACCACATTCCCTTGGTGAAAACAAAGTCCCTGGGCCACCAAAGGGCAATGCCCTTGTTGCGTTGCCCACTGGCCCTGCCAATTGCCAAGTATGACTTTAAAAGCCCCAGAGACCGCTGCCCCACCCTCCTCCGCTTCCTCCTGGGCCTCTCTGGCCTGGACTCCCTTCCTCTCCACTCCTCCTGCCCCCCCCACCCCCATTTACCCAAGCTCCTACCTTGCCTTCACAAGTTCCCTGCGCCCCCCCACCCCGGTCTCTGCTGCTCCACTGCCAAGATCCTAAAAGGTGGGATGGTTCAGCTCCCTTACATAACTCCATACCAGTGCTGCTTTTTAAAACATCCTGTTCCTACCCTGTAAGGAATTCCATCCTGAAATACAGATCCCCTGTCATCATATGTTTGTGTGCCCTCTTTCCCAATTGAGTGTATCCTTTTAACCTACATATTACTTAGGGATTAAAACTATAGCTTATTTTTCTATTGATTTCAACAAGTTATCTTTGCAAGTATTAGCTGGGTTAGCTAAAATATTTGGACACTGTATTTACCCAAATGCTTGGAATACTTCCCATATGGTAGCTGGGTTCAGGTAACACAAACCATGGTGTTTTGTTTTGTTTTTTACATTTGTTGGTCTGTCATGCTGCCTGAACCTAGTAATGGTATTTCACCATGGTAAATTTGGTCTGTAGAAACAATAGTTTATTCTACGGTTTCTCTGTACCACAATGACTTACCATGTTGTCTGAACCCATGATCATGGTTTCCATTGTTCTGGTATGCAACTACCACAGAGTTATCTGAAAAGAGTGACAACTGCAGGAGCTGCTACATCTATGTGTGGATCAACGAAGCACAGGCAGACAACACCGGTAGGGAGTGCTGCACCTTAGGATTGAATTTCAGGTGCAGTGCCTGATGAGATATATGCCAACAGCAGGAAGACCAATGGGGAGGATGAAAACTATAGTGAAGTAGAAGCCACTTGACTGTCAGGTAAATCATGGTAAAAAAAACTGTGAACCATGATAATCCTACAAAGTATTATCTTACCACTGGAAACTGAGAGCACAAGCCAATAGGGAGTGGCTCATTTTCCTAAGGCAATCTACTGAAGGAACATAAATGAAATGGTACTTAAACCAGGTCACAACTTAACTGCTAGGCTGCATGATCTATCCCACTAAATTGTTTGAGTATTTTATATTTGTTTTTCTACAGCACTGATGAAGTAGTATCCACTACAATCTCCTAATATTAAGGAGACACATTAGGCATCAACTCTGCTTTCAACTTTTATTTTTGGAAAAAAATAACCCCACCTTAAAAATTGCCATTGTACACTTCAGAATACAAATCTGAAAAAAGCTATAAAAACTAAGACATGACTTAAGCCTAGTAGACTGTTCCATATTGCTGGTTTTAACTCTAGTCCAAATCAAAATTTGAATTTTGGTCATTTGGTCTAAGTATTCAAAGGAGTCTGAACAATAGTTACAACAATGGGTTCAGAGCACAGACATGATTATACTATAGACAACAGCTATAGCCAGGGTCTAGTAAAATATGCTCCTTGGAAAATAAACATAAACAAGTGCATTTCTATTTATTAGAAGCTATAATAGCAGCATTATGGTGCTATCACAAAACCCAAGTTGGCATGCAGCAAATGAACTAAATCTTTTATGTGCAGACAAGAGTTGGGTCCAGCACTTTTCCTTGACACAATATTGTTCCATACATACAGTAGTAAGTTGTCACATTCTCCAAATGAAACACAAAAGGCTTTCCATTTATTGCTAAAGCAAAATAGATACCAAATATTCTGTTCAACAGTCCAGTTAGCAACTGAAGCACCTGAGTTAGGTCTTACAAACAAGGTTTTGTAAGAAAGATTTCATGAATATATCCACATCTCTATATGAATCTAAACACTTTTTTCTTACAAAATGTGTTACTAGAAATATACTCAGATGGACATGTAACTTATACAATAGCAAAAGCTTTAAGCCCCATTTAATAAGATGATCTTTGATTAAAAATAGAAGGCAAAATGTACTCAAGTTACATTAAGAAAAGCTTTCACAGTGTAATACTAAGACTGTCACAAAGTTAAGAAAATACTGATATCAAAGGTACAAACAATCACAATGTTAATAGACAAAAATTACTATACAAGGAAATTTCATAAAGGAAGAAAATGCCACCAGAACTCAAGGCAAGTTGCATCCTTGCATGTGCACCACTGGCAATCACCACGTTTTGCTTGTTTTGTCATCTGTAGAAACCCTTAATTGTAGAAGGTCAGTTCTTCTTAGCAATCTGATTCTTAGCTTCCGACTGGTCACTGTGTGTGATGTTCTTCATCACTGCACAATTTCAAAATAGTGTAGTATGGCCATAATATGCTGAGGCATGAAAACATAGCCAGTGTACAGAGCCATTCCAAGGATGGACACTAACATGGAATCTGAATGACAGTAAAGGAAAACACACATTGACAGTACATTTAATATAACCTGAATGATATAGCAAAATTCTATACCTGTCATAAATTTCACTAGTTAGATGGGGCTTACTCCCAGACTGCAGCATAAGTTTGGTTGTATGTAAGTATTTGAGGAAGAATACAAGGAGACATAGAGATTTAACACCTCTTTAAAGGAGAGAAATGGCAGATAACACTTCTTCACCTGAATAACTGCCAGTTTCTCAACTGATCAATATGAATGATGCACAATATAGCAAGTATTTGACAATACTAGTCCTGTCATATGGTGGTTAGCAGCAGCAAGTAGAGAATACTCTCTGATTATCAGAACAGGTAGAGCAAAAAATATAGTATGTTAACTGCAGATGCAGAGATCACTTTTGTCTGATCAGCTGTGAAACAACAGCAGCATTGTGTATGCATTGAACTATGAATTTGCAATAGCATTACAATGTGATTCTGGTAATATGATCTAAAATAGTGATACATGATATTGCACCAGTGAGGAATGTTTAGACAGCTAGAAGCAGGCACTACTCAATTTACTCTAAGTTTTGATTCTGTATTTGATTTAATGGACCACTTGAATATTTGCCTGCAAAAAGTTATACGCAAATCCTTGGCTGAATAATCCGCCATCAAAAAAGTAACTTAGCTGGAACACGGGCTCTCACTTCAAAAGCATCACTGTGTATTAACAGGCAGAAATCTGAAACTTTTAGTTACTCAGAGGAACTAAACAGCTGCCCCATGTCAGCATTATTTGAAATTTCGCTTTAACTTTACACAATGATTTGACAGGCAAACCAGATTCAAAAAAACTGAAATTAGAGATGATCGAGAAAAAACCTGCCTGATATGTTGATGAGACTGCATGTGATGCACAAAGAATGAAAATGTGTGTACAATTCAAAATTATAAGAAAATAGCTAATTTCAAAGTAAGTAACAAACCTCAACTTCTTTCCCTTTTTTGTATTTTTAAGAAGTAAGCCCCAATAGCTGAATGAATAAAATCTGCACCAAAAAGGCAGTTAGGTATCTGATGATAAACACTGAGGTCAGTGCTAAAAAATAGTTACACTCAGTTTTTAAAATCAGTACAGTAACTTTTGGATGAATTGGAAGATTAAACATTATCCCTAATGAGGGAAGTTAATGCAAAACAAATGTCCATCTTAACAAAACTGAATTTATTTCAATTTATCCCTTTCATTATAACTGATAAAACCTAAAAGAATGGGAATAAGATAAGTGAACATGAGAAGGAAGAAAATCCAGAGTAAGAAAAAAACCAGAAGCAAAAAGACAAAGGATACTATTATGGTATGTTTTTTTAATGGCTGGAAAAATAATGGAGGATATATTTTATTCTCAAGCAGAGAGATGGCATCAAGTAAAATTGAACAAGTCAGCTAATGATATTTGTAAAAATGAGTAAAAATAAGTTTAAAATGCTATTTTTAAATGATTAAAAATAACATGTACATGTCAAGACAAGCTTTTATTATAAACATTACAAATGACACAAATTTGTTCCTAGTATTTCAAGTTTAGTGTCCATAATTAAACACTGAAACTTTAATTTTGGTGGGCACTGTGATTTTAGAATATCACAGTGTATGCCAGGGAATATGAGTAAATATCAAGATTGGTTGAATAGTACTTTTATTGCAACACATGAAAAATGCAAGAAAATATCATTTCTCATTGTATTAAGATAAAACCATTTATTTGTTTTCATTTTTATTATACCATCCCATTCCCATAAGCTCTAGGAGTTTTATAAGAGATTAAAATCAACAGTTAAAATGGCAACTAAAACAAGCATATTAAATAAAATTAAAACTAGTTTGGGAACTAATCTGGGAAGGCCTGTCAAGACTCTCTAACTGCCTCTTAAAGGAAGCAGTCTGGGATTTCTGGCATCTCTCTCCTGGCAGGCTATTCCTGAATTTAGGGGCAACTACTGGGGAAGTCCTGTAGGTAGTTGACATTAATCTGACAGAAGCAAGCTTCAGATTTTCCCAGGAGAATCTTAGCAGTCAAGGAAAAATATATGGGCAAAGGCACTCCTGAAGGTATTTTGGAGCCATGAAGGGGTTTAAAGGTAATTACCAAAACCTTGTACTGCATCTGGAGACATACTGGCAGCCAGTGCAGAGACCTTAACATCAGTGATAAATTGATCTCTCTCTATGATGACCCGGAAACTAACCTGACTGCCATACTTTGTACCTGCTGCAGTTTCCAGAATAGGAACAAGTGTAGTCCTATAGAGAGCACACTGCAGAAATTGAGCTAGAGGTTACCAGTGCATGCACTACTGTTTTCAGGTCACTCTCCTCCAGGAAGGGATGCAGTTGGCGAATCAGCTGAAGCTGGTTACACACACTCTTGACCACAGCTTCTATCTGAACCGACATCTGAAGGTTCAGGTCAAGCAGCACCCCCAAAATGCAAACACAGTCTTTCAAGGGGAGTGTGACCCCATCTGGAACTGGTTGGCACACCTCTAATCCTGGATTCAATCCTTTAACAGCAAGCAACCCCACTTTGTCTGGATGGAACTTTTTAGGCAGAAAGAGTCAAAGAAGAAAAAGATTTAATTCAGTGGTATAGAACTACTGGTATGTGGGCGGAATTTGGCACACACAAGTTCCCAATATAGAAGTTAGATTTTTATAAGAACAGTGGTATATTGGCATTATATATAATAATATGTGCTTAATTCTAACTTTTAAGAGACTGGGAGCAGTTAGTTTTGCAATACACATTTTTTTGCAATAAAACTTTTAAATGAGTAAATACGTGAAAAACAAAGCATAGATTGCATGGGATATATAGGTAATAGATAAATAATTGTGCACACAGCAACAATTTTGTAAGCACATGAATGTAGCCAGAGGTATAAAGCCTTCTATAATTCTCTGGCTGGAGATGTTAATTGTTATTTTATGACAGCCACTACATAGTTAACATGAACACTCATTGAAAAAATAGAAAAATACAACAAAGTGGGTAACTACATATTAGATAATTCAAGCGGCTATTTGTTAACCCAATGAAGTTTACAGTGATTATATCTGTATCTTAAATATCCTGGAGCAATTTATTATCTGTTTGGCATAAGAAAACCAAAACTCCATACAGTATGTTTTAGAAAAGAAAGAAAACAATAAAATATTCGGTAGTGAGTCAAAATGAGAAATGTAGTAGAAATATACTGCCAATGATATGAAAATAGAATTTTGCTTGAAAACCCTAACAGAAACTCTTATAACTCTACCCAAAGACAGTATACGAAAGTTAAGTCAAGGACAGTATAGAAATAAATGACCATTCAATGGGAAACACAATTAAAAGTGCAAACTGTCCTAAGCAGTGGAGACTAAATAAACACTTGATATGATGCATTACTTCTCGGTAGGCACACAGTGCTATTCTCTTTAAACTGGGACAGCATTTGTCAGTTTTTGTGGTAAAATCACACCCTACAGTGAGCAGGTGAAGAATCTTCTTTCAGTCAGTAGTACAAAAATGGTTCCCCTGCTTATTTCTAGTGTATAGAGATATATCAAGAAATGTTTACTTCAATAATTTCTTTTGATCTCTAATGAATTGCACCTAAGTTATCATGGAAAACAACTGCCTTTCTTTTTACCGTGATTTCTCACCCCTTCCCCAAGCCTGCACTGAAAACCAGAACAGCAGACACACCCCCTACTGCTCATCAGAAGCCAACCTCAGATCCCTTCAGGATCAGCTGCAACAGTGGAGACCAGCACAACACCCGCTGGTACAATTACGCCCATAAAGCCCTCCAATGGCACCTGTGGAGTTCTCTATTAAATAGCCCTTCTATTTTGAAAAACTTGGAAAATGTTAGGATACAAGATTCTCCTTTCTCTTCCTGAACTATCTGCTAATAAGCTGTTTAGTGAGCCAGAAGAGTTTCTTCCTGGCCCCATCCAATCTTCTTCCACCTGTACTGACCTTTGTGGTCTCCATTGTCACCCTCTAGCCTCAGTATTTCTCTCCCTGCAACTACTGTCCTCATCATGTCCTTCCCTTCCCCATCCTTAGAAGACTTCTTTCTCTCCTTTCATAGACCCAACCTGGCTCTTTCTCGCCTACTCACACCCCTTTATTGCACTGTTTCTTTCTACTCCCAGTCTCTTTGGACCTCACTATTTCTCTCCCCACAGCTCTCAACAACAGTCATTTTTGACTAGCCACTTCCTTCATGAAAGCCATTTTGTGGCAGTGCCCACAGCTGCTCCTCAAATTCCCAAATGTGGCCATGTGTCCAAAAAGGCTGAGGACCCCTGACCCACAAAACTCTCCTTTTCTCTGAAACACTGCCCCTTAAAACTTCATTATCTATAGATCCAAATCAAAGCAAGACTGACCCCTTAGACCACCCACCCACAAACTCCACTCAAAGAAGCCACAAGCTGCATGCACTTGAAGCGTTTTACCTTCAACACCCCCTCTCCATTTTATTTTTTTCACATCCACCTAGAAACTGGTAAGGACATAAGGACACTACAGTATTTATTTTCTCATTGCTCCTCGTATTCAAACACTCCTGAGCACACCCATCCAGGGGCTACTCCTAACTACCTCAGTTTATCAAAACTGGATTTTCTCAGCATCACAGACTAGGTGCAGCTTTGATCTAAGCCACACAGCCCCCTTAGCCTCAAAATCAGAAGTGTACAATATAAGATGGAGACCAAATGTTATTTGTTGGTTCCATCCCAAGCCTCTTCTGCTTCCAATGCCAATTATCTGCCTTGGACTACCCAACAGCAAAGCTCATGAGTAACCATAAGTTGGAAGTAAAGAAAAATAAGAGGTGCTCTGAACTGGAGTATGGGGAGAAAGGGGAGGAGATAGATATAAGAAACACACACTTAAAAGCCAGACCTTACGCTTAGCCATGATCTTCCCTCCAGGAAGGCCCAGGCCTGGCTGAAAACCAAAAATATTCACTCTCAAACACACCACAGTCTCGTGGCACCTTAAAAATTAATATTTATTGTGGTATATGCTTTTTCTGAGGGGGCAGTCCACTTCGGCACCTGCGCCTTTGCTGCTTCGGCTGAAGCACGGCTACCCTAACATGAATTTTCCACCCACAACTCCCGCCACTTCGCCCCCAAGCCCAGCCCCTCAAAGCTAAGTGCGCGCACACCCCGTTCCCAGGAGGGGGGAGCCCAGCAGTGGCCTTCTTCCTCGTCCCAAGCCAGGCGGCTGCTCTACTCCTTCCGTTCGTCCTTTGCCATCCCGGGCCGTCGCGCCCTGCCCGAGACAGCTAGCCCTTAAAGCAGCGCATCACACCCAGTTGAAACAGGACTTTCGCAACGCAAGCAGCCACCCTTCCCTCCCGGGTCCCTTCAGCCGAACACGCGAAAGGATACTGAACACCGTCCTCTCCCAAGGCTCGAGCATGTAGAGCGCGGTGACCAAGAGATACTGGTAATAAAGCCACGACATTTGTTTCCAGGCCGAGCTGAGCGCCATCTCGCCGGCAGCGCCTCAGTGCGTGCGACTTGCGCCAGACAGACAGGCAGTTAAGGCAGCCAAGCCGAGGGAGAAGGGCGGCCGAGGGGAGGTGGTTAAGCGGGAGGGAGCTTTGACGCCAGCCGCTCCGTGGATTGGTTGCACCGCTTCCCGTTCTTCCCTGGTAGGCCGGATCAATCCCCCTCACCCCCCCTCAGGCGAACCAACGCGAAGTTTCCCTGTGTCGGTTCAAAACGCATGAGGCGTGTTCCGTTGGCCCGAGTTTTGCAATTGGCTGAGGCGACAGGCGGGCATCTCGCCGCCGAGTCGGGAGGACGAGAGGGCGCCTGTTGCATTTGAGGCCTTGGACTGGAGCGTTCCCGTAAAGTTTTGTGTCAGTCGTAGACAAACTAGTTAGTTAGCCTTGGAACTGGCGGATTCCCGTTCAAGGAACAGCTTAACTTCGAAGCTTACTGTGTGGCTTTTCGGGAGCCTCCCCCTCACAGTTGTCAACGAGCACAAAGCATCCTCTACACGGAAACTTTTCCTTTTATTAGCTGGAATCAAAGCACCCCTACTTCATACGTTGCTAGTTTAGACCCTTTTCCGTAGACCTTACCATTACACCCACTGTAGACCATTTTCATCCTACCCTAATTACTTTAAGTAACCTGTTTTTAGCCCGCCTTAATTCAAGTGTTTCAAAGGAACTAACAAATCCAAAAGTTCTTCCCGTACCTTTTACAACCTTGTGAGGTTGAGTAAGACTAAAAAGGAAGTGCCTCACTCAAGATTGCCCAGTGAGTTCCATGGCTGAGTTGGGATTTGAACTTGGGTTTCCCTGGGAATCTAATAGGAATTCTTTAAATGAAGCAATTACAAAGCAACATTTAATGACCAAAAATACTCAATGGCACCATCCAATTTTATGAATTGTGTCTTCTAGTTTACTATCAAGCAGAGAATGGAGCAGAACTCCTTTGCATGATGTGAATTCACTCTGATAAAAATATCTAATAGCAGGGCTTTTTTTTTTGTCATAGAACGCACCGGAACGGCACCTTTTTTTTCAATGGATTTTACTAAGTGATTTTGAATCGCCTGTCGGCCTATCAGGTCAGCAGCAAACATCATTAACGTAGTACCTGCGGGCTGCTTTTGTGTCCGTGCTGATAGTGAGATAGTGAGGGCGCTGCTGGGCTCGCTGCTCTGCTCGGCTTGGGATTGGTGTGTGTGGTCGTGCGCTGCTTACTGCCGGCGGCGACCATTATTTTTATTTGTGTGACGTGTGTTCCGGCACTTTTTTTTTTTACAAAAAAAGCACTGTCTAATAACATTCTAGGCTCAAAAATAATGTTTTATCATATTTATGTATGATAAATGCTCCCTGATCAAGTGAAAAAGATGGGATAGCTGTGTTGCAGTTTGTGGATGCCATTAGGCTCTCTGTGCTGGATAAGCTTTAAGACTTACATTTTTAGAGGAAGCTGTCTCTACTGAAAGTATCAGGCACAAGACTGAAGACAAGCTGATTTAAAGCAACCAATCACTGTTTGCTTACCATGAGGTTCAGGTATCATGTATTTATTGTTTTATTTACAACATATTCATATTACCAACAAAATACAGTCAAAACTTTTTTAAAAGTATCAATGAAAGCAGCTAAAATAAATCTAAAAGAGCACTGATATTGTCTAATTGCTTGTTTATGTGGCATGCTATAAATGGACACCAAACCTTTGGATTATTATTCATTCTTCAAAACTCACAAAAAAATCAATTAAGAGTAAATGGCTTGTAATAAAGGCTGATTTAGTAAAACTGAAAGAAATTGCTTTTATATGGCAGTCTTCTAGTTTAGTCACCTGAGAGGTTGATCATTTATGAAATCTATTTGAGTCTGACTGCTAACGAAAAAGGGATTAAAACTAGAATAAAAACAATCTAATCACTGTTTTAAATACTATACTATTGTATAAAGTGGTGTTGTTTCTTTTAAAAGGCTGTAAACTGAACATTTTGATTCTAAAGTCAGTAAAAACTAGTTCCAAATAGCAAAGAAAACAATTATTGTTTTGCTCTGTGGAAAGTAAATTTTTAAATCTCAGAAACACAAGAGAAGAATCCCAAAGCCACACCAAAGAATGGAAAAACTTTCTCTGTGTGTTTAGCATAGCAAATTAATTTTGCTGCCAAGATGGTACACTGCTGTCAAGGAACTCTGAGCTATAGAATGCTTGGCCTGGACACAGGAGATGGCAATTCAAAACACTTCTTAGTCTTACATGGCTTCTGGAAAAAGCTTCTTGAAAGTGCTGCTATAACGATAAAACAAGTAGAATATTTTACATGGAATAAAGTTAAAAAATAAGAATTGCCTAACATCTAACTTTTAACAGAAAACCAAAGGCTACTTCGAAGATTTCCAAGTTGTATTTTTCAATAGCTGGGCCTGCACTTTTGCACCCATACAAGACAGTAACTGAAAGTGTCCTGTGCATTTCTGCCTAACTTGAATGTGTCTTATTAATTTCTATCAATTTATGCATCTTTGCTATTTCTATGTGTTAAGTTTCTGAGGAAGTGGAAATCATTTTAACCATCTTTTAAATATTCTTGTAACAACAGATTTTAACTAATATTGGCATTTTATGAAGTACCCCCAAGTTTAAATCGCAATGTTCATACAAATTTCTTTGAAAAGATCCAGAATTCTGAGTATGGTTAAAGTCTCAAAGTAGACCAAAGAGTATCTCTATGACTTTATTTACCAGGAATATGCTCTTACAGATTAGCAATTTGGATGCTAAAAGGAGAGAAAAGTCTGGCATGGCATCTCAGGGAGCTACAAGCACAAGAAAAAAAACAAATACAGTATGGTTTCCAAAATATTTGGGATGAATAAAGAACAGGGGGAAAATAATCAAAACTCCAAGTCTTGAACATAGTTAAATTATGTCAATATCTGGTTTATATTAGTTTTCTTTAGCTCCAAATATTGTTATTTTGCTTAACAGGATACTAAGAAATATGCACATAGGCAAGAGTTTGAAAAACAAACTATACACATAAATTAAAGTTCACTTATTTTATCAATCCAAGGTGGCTGAATATGATTTCCACATCAATTTGTTGGACCCTAGAACAACTGAACAACAAAGGGAACAACAGCTTCAAACAATGCAAAATTTTGTGTCTTAGCAGTGGCTTGCTAGAACATTGAAAAAATGAAAGACTTCATCCTTATCCAAAACAGCCACTTCTGTTGAACACTCAGTACATTTCACTGGATGATAAATTTCCTCCTCTTCCTGTTTTTCCGAGCCAGCAATGGATTCACTACTCTGTTTAATTTTCTTGTGCTTTCTCTTTGTCTTCTTGTTCAACGGACTTTTGTATTTCAAAATCTCTTCTTTGACAACAGTGCAGTTCATAACAAACATTGCTCTGTACTGAGTTCTGTATGATTCGTGCCTAAAAAAAAAGTGAGTTGTGGGGAGAAACACAATCACTTTTGGCTGATAAAATATACTGCAAAAGTAGAAAGCCTTCAAGTCTTGAATCCAGGAGATTTGCAGGTGAACAAAAACAAACATCAAAGGAATCTGTCTGAATTCCAGAAAAGCAGTATAGCCAGAAAAAAGATAAGAGTAACTAAGCACATTAGAGTCTATAAGGTATTGCATCTGATGGTGTAGGTTGTCCACAGTAATCCGCTTTATTGGTTTCTCCCTATAACTCTAGTGATTTTCCAGAGTAATTTATGCAATATGTAGCAATGGATGAGCCCACATCCAATTTCAAAACCAACCTACCTCAAATTATTTTGGGCCCCAGCAGCAAAAAGTAAAGAGCTTAGCTTTCTTTAAAGGTACAACAGAATGGAGCTGCTTTTTCAAATCAGAAACCTATTTAAATCACAAACAAGGTGCATCCAATGGTGGTCACTCCACTTATAAAGCATAAGAAAAGTCATGCTGGATCAGACCAAGTGTGCACTCTAATCCAACATTCTGTGCACACAGCTGACTTAATATCAATTAGACAAGTCAGGCATGACCAATGTAAGTCCCACTAATACCAATGGCACTACACCATGACAGTCAGAATCAGCCCATTGCTTCTGAGACCAAGTTAGCTTGCTCAGTAAAACTTCAGGATATTAGCAACTGCAATGCAAGCAATATCATCTGTAAGGAATGATCAGCCCAGCCCGAACTTGGATGTACTTGAAGGAGCGCTTACGTCCATATACGCCCGCCCACCCCGAGATCTGCGGGAGGCCCTTCTCCGGGAACCCTCTGTGAAGGAAATTAGGAGGGTAGGTACTCGGAGGAGGGCTTTCTCAGTGGTGGTGCCCAATCTATGGAATGCGCTCCCCAGAGGAGTCCGTCTGGCACTGTCGTTATTTGTTTTTCGGCGCCAGGCGAAGACCTTTTTATTCAAACATCATTTTAATTGCTAATATTATTTGCTTAATTCTTCGGCCAGGGTGACTTATTTTATAATGTTAATGTGTTTTATATTTTTAGTGTTTTATATTTTAACTGTTGTTTTGTAAGCCGCCCCGAGGCTTCAGCGAATGGAGCAGCATAGAAATTTTTTAATTAATTAATTAATTAATTAATTAATGTCTGCTTACAGATCACTGCTGTGTTCTGGCTTCAAAAAAATAATTTCCCTCCCTTAACCTGTTCCCACTATACGTCCCCGCTGTTTCATGTCTTTTCTCCTTTTTTAGCTTGTAGGAGCTTCTCTCTTATTCTAATTCATGTGGGTTGCTTTGAGAGACAATAATTACCTGAAAAGTGGGATAAAAATACAGCACATGTTGATATCTTTCTGAAGAGAAAAAAAAAATCTCTTCTTCGGAGGCTATGGAGGGCATTCCTTCACTTTGGGATGACACCTCTTTTTGGAGTAGTTATCTATTTATTTATTTCGGTATTTCTAACCCGCCCAATCGCTACACGTCTCTGGACAGCTTACAACAATAATTCAATAAATACAACCAAAGTCCATCAAACCAAACCACCAGGCAAGAAAGGGAGGAAAGAATAGTTGAAAGGAATGTGGAGGCCTATACAGAGACTGCTCTGAGGAAAATGCCACAGAAATGAGTGACACAGATAAATCGGGATGTCAGCTCTGGGGTGAGTCCTCCTGCCACCCCCACCCGCCTTATCATGCTTATGAGGGGAAAGGATGATTATATTGCTTAGCTCTTGCATCCAAGACCGGGTGACTGAACAGATATGATGACACTATAATACAGGATGAAAGAGGTACAGGAGATGGCCCATTCTAATTCCTGCCCGCTTCCAAAAAAGGAGACAAGGTCACAGATGCTAAGACAAATATATTCATGAACACAAAAGAGTCCTAGTCTAGATCTTCCTCTGCCTCCTCCATCCTGTTCCAGGACCTCAGAGAGATCCATTCCTCAGGACCCCTCTCTAGAGCTTTGGGCCACCTTTCCCAGTCAATTTGTTCTTTTAAATCCAACTTGGGGGGTGGGGAGCCCCTCGAATGCCTTCAGCAAAGTAAATGGGAAAAAATCCAAATGGGTTCCAGTAGAACTTGACTCCCAGTCAGAGCTTCGTGATAAAGGACACTTAAAAATGTCTCTTTTTGCTGGAGTTTTTCCCCATACTTCTGGCTAAAGCTTCCCACAGACTCCAGTTCTTGGGGCAGGCTTACAACCCACAACACTCAATGGACCATTTATATCAAAAAGCATCTCCCCATGGTTAATGCTGTGCCCTTTTCCTTTGAAGAAGTCTGACAATCATAATGGGATAACCCAGCTAAGTCAAAAACATTTCATCAGTAAGCTTTAATCATTGACCAGCAAAGTTACGGATTTATTTCAGGTGCCCACTGCTTTTCCCTCCATATCGATGTAAGAGTCTGCTTCACTGACAACCTGGAGCAGCGATAACCAACAAGTGTATTCATCTGTCATGTAAATACATTCATAAATTTGATTTTCTTTTGCTAACGCCCTAGTTCATTAAATCTAAACAAAAAGTACTGACATTGCAGAGTGACTATGTGAACAAGTACTGACATACCACAGATTGCTTAATATGTAAGTTATTACCTCTGACAGTCAAGGCACAATGTTGTCATGCAAGCAGGACAGTTCAAAACTGCATCACTGTGGGGAATGGCAGGAAATTTGGCCTGCTGTTGTGGTGACAGCGCACTTCTCATTCTATGATACCTACAGCAAGACAGAAAGAGTTGTCACTGGCCAGGGAGCTTCATGGAAGCTTAGATATGTGTGGAAGCTTTGCTCTTATATCAGGAGTGTGAGAACCACAAGGGCCACCTTGTGTCAATCTTAGGTGAAAACTTGCTCCAACAGGACACCAAAGTTAAATGTCTGTATTTATTCCCTCACATGTATGTTCATGTATTTTAACACACATTCTAGATTCTCTTCTCCATTTTTAGCCATATAATTTATATTTCATGTATACAGGGGCAAGCTACCATGATAAGTTCAACTACCTGGAAGCTGCTTCTCTGCAAAGCAAGTTCATACCACTCCAGGCATTTTATAGATGTTGCCAGGAAACAGGTGCTGATATGGGTTATGCAGAGCCAAGTATAGTATTCTTTCATACAGATAAATTGTTCGGCCAAGAAGAAAAATCACTTTTATACATCAAGAAATTGAATGCAGCTCTGACTCAGCTGCTGATAAAAATGGAGCTCAGGACTCAACCTGATTTTTCATAATCCCTTTCCATTATGTATTTCCTTGCAAATGTATCATAAAAGTGGATTACCATTTGTTTAACCAACAATAGTCAAAGAGGTCTTTCTGCAATTTAATTTCAAAATATGATGCTTCCAACTTTAGATAAGTAAGTAAAGGAAGAAAACCAGATACTAAGACCCATTTGATACTTGCATCTTTAAAAAGCAAGATGTAAACACTGACAGCAAATCAGGAAGATGCTGAATTCTGTCATCATTTGCTGTAAAATGAATTCATTGAATAAAGTCCAAACTTCAGTGAAAGTTAAGGCATTAGACTTAGGGAGTACAGTATCTTGGTTAAAATGAGGAGGACTACCTTCAGAAGTAAGCAGTAAGAAAAGTAGCCATAAGACCACCTTCTCTCCATGTAACTTCAGGAAAGGGGGATCAACCATCAGGGCACTCAGCTTACTGGATTGATGCACTGAGATAATAGCCACCAGAAATGCCAATTGCCAAAAAAGGGGTTGTTTCAAATTCAAATAGCTTAAAAGTCAATGTTTGGAGTAGTACAAACAAACTTCAAGGCATCATCACCAACTGAACTGGTGAAACAAATTTATACACACCCTTGAGAAACTGCAGGACAAGTGGATATAAAAAAACAAAACCCTGTGATGCAACAATGCTGCTTGGTATACACAAACTGAAGTGAGCCTCAATTCTCTATCCATCGGGGAATGCAGAAAGAGTAGAATGCAATGAATAGGGCAAGTACCTAGATCTAAATGAAAGTTGCTGTGAGGTCAGAAAATACCTTCTGTTTCTTGGCATACAACTGCCAAGTAGCCAGTTTCCTTGTTATATCCAAGATCACCTAGACCGTAGGAAGAAACTATTTATTTATTATATTTATACCCCAACTATCTGTTTTAATTATTCAGCTCCCACTGTGAATAAGTAAGTTTTCTTGTCATATTCTGTTCTAAGAACCAGTGTGGTGTGGTAGCTACAGTGTTCAACTGAGGACCAGAGAGATCTGGGCTTTAGTCCCTGATCAGTCATGAAGCTTGCTGGGTGGCTTTGGGCTAGTCACTGACATTCAGTCTGACCTACCTCACATGATTGTGAGGATAAAATAGTGGAAGAAGACTATGTAAACCAGCTTGGACTCCTTTCCAGGGGGGAAAAGGTCAGTTATACATAATAAATAAATAATACCACCACCACCACCACCACGAATGACTTACAACAGCTTTCTTACCCCCTTCTCTTCATATCTACCCATTCCTGGTCTCTGTTGTCTTCTTCAGGATCATAGAACAACTCATCATTCGTGGGAATTCTACGCTGTTGGTGTTTCTTTTTTTTCCTGGCTTCTGGCATCACTGTCAAATTTAACATACATTGTTAGAACACATAGCCCCCTTACAATCATGAGTTTGTCTAGTACCTTTTAAAGGTCATCTAAGTCGGTGGTTTTCACTACATCTTGTCATATGAAATTCATAATTAATCTAGGCTCATATTTCTATACTGGATGACAAGGAACGGGCCACTTCCTCTGGCAGTCCGCATCGTTTTTATACTGGACACAGACAAGGGCTTTGTCAGCCTCATCAACTGCATGGAGTTTTGTGGATTTGCCTATGTAATTTGTCACCTATGACTACCAGATGAGTGCTAAAATACAAGTTGCAAAAACCTGTTGGACTTGCACACTTCTGCTCCCCCTCTCCTTTCTCTTTCTCTAAAAAAATAAAAAGAGAAATATTCTACTTTTACTTCAGAACTGGATGGGCAACTTGTGGCCTCCTGATGTTTTGGTCTACACCACCCTTTTTTTGGGGGGGGCACGGTGACAAACAACACTTCCACCTTTTCAATCATGTAATCAATCAGCGAACATGAGAATGTTCTTAGTATAGCTGTTTAAAACAATCCAACAACAAACTATAGTTGGTATTTTGGTTTGTCAGCTATGGTTAGAACAAGCCACATTCCTTGAGTTGCTATTTTATTGAGAAGGACAGTCTATTGTAATGCAAGATGCATATCCAAAGCTCATTTACAATCATCTAAAGCAGTGTAAGTAACTGGATGCTATCCAGATGTTCTGGACTACTTCCCATAAGCCACAGCCAGCTTGGTCAATGCAACATTGTGAGCTGCCATCCAAAACATTTGGAGGAGACCAGGTTGTCCTTATTTATTTAATGAATTTATATGCTGCTACAATAGCTTATAACTTGGCTCTCTGTGCAGCTCACAATGTAGAGGAAACCATTAAAACAGGTAAGTAGTTAGTCATGGCATGTATCCTTCACTTCCCTTAGTCAAATTACTCTGAAATTAGTAATAGGCATAGTGCAATCTTAAAATGTGGGATAGCTGCAATCATTCAAGAACACACTGAGGAGTCATGTCATATCTCATCAAATAACTTCTAGTATGTTTTAAAAACCAATCTGGTCTCTTCCCTTTAATTCCAGTTTCCCCATCTCCCTTTTGAGAGTGCTTAGCTCCCTACACCTTATCTTCCCAAGTCACCCTTTTCTTACCACATTACACTTTTCATAATTCATTCATGAAATTGCAGTCCATGTCCCAAGGATATTTGTGACTGGACAGCCAGTAAAACCAAAAAAATGGTGCAAAGTTCAGGTCAATAGTGAATATTTCTGAGATTGTAAAAGCCCAGGTCAATTGTGAATATTTCTGTCAGAATGTAAAGGATACTGTTTGAGGTATTTTACAAATGTCCCTGACAAAGAAATTTTGAGTCTCATATTGTTTATATTAAACACACTCCAAACTATAGTTTAATATTCCATCTTATTCTGGAGTTGATAACTATGGTTTCCTAATAAGGAAGAGAGATGAAGCTATAGCTAATCGGGAACTTCCTGATTTGTTTTCGAGCTTATGCAATTGAAATAGAAAGGGGACTACATGGTACAGGGGGAATCTCATTCATATCATGGCTTATCTTTATCCAAAACTGATTAAAAAGTAATTTCCAAAGGCCAATGAAAATCAAGGCAATTTTCAATTTGGAGGGAGAGGAAGGACATATTGAACCAGTGTGCAGAACCACTTCATGGACCAAAGGGGAAACTCTTTCTGGAAGAATGAAGATATTTACTAGTCACAAAAAGTTCCCTTGACCCTGAATAGCATCCATGATGCAAACCATAACATATTTATTTCACTTACAGTAGCAAGAGTTCCTTTATTGACATGATAATCTGTTCATGATAGTGAATCAAAATGCAAATATTCTTTTCAGTGTATTTCTTTTTATTTGACAATCAGAATAAGATTAATGTTCCAGGCCATTATTCTCGTAGGAGAGTTCATTCACTGTCACATTCTTGTGGACAAGGATATTATACCCATGGTTATGTAGACGTGAGTTTTTATGCAGGAGAAGCAGGCAATATTAAAATCATCAATTTACCTGCTTTGTCTTCATCCTCTGAATCAGAATCAAAATAAATGTCATCATAATATTTTGAAGTGGACACAGTGGCAGTTTGCCCAGCATTAGAAGTACCACCTAAGTCAAAAATAGATGGCCATGGATCACTACACAGAAGCAAACAACTAAAAATCCAACCAGATACATTAGAAAATTCCCTGTAATGATCTATACTTACTTCCATGCTTTGATTCTCTGAACTTAAGAACCAACTTACTGGATTAGATCAAAGACTTAGCTAGTCCAGTATTCTGTTTTCAGAGCCAACTAGATGCTGGTGAGAAGCTCAGGAGCAAAACATGAAGACAACCGCACCCTCTTGCATGCTCAACTGCTCCCAGTAATCAAGTTTAAGAAGCATAACTTCTCTCGTACTGAGAGTAATACATAACTATCCTGACTAACAACTACCAGTAACCTTTTTTTGTCCAAGCTGATGTCTGCAATTAAATTTCATGCAAGCAAATTGTATAATCTGGACTGCTTAGCAAAGTACTTACTGAATTAATTTATATCCCAACATCTCTCAAAAGGAGCTCAGAAAAGTTTGACAAGAACTCTGTGAAAGATTAGGTTGTGTGTGTGTCCATGTAAGTGTATGTACAAGAGAAATGCTTAAGTCCCACACACTGCCAGCCAGCAATTTAACTTGGCCTTCTGACATTCGAGTCACTGTACCAACAGTGACAATAACTGCACAGGTTAAACTTCTCTGTTACTCAGTCAAATTGACAACCTCATGCCTTCTAGAAATTAAATCCTTTTAACATATATTTTAATATATTTTACAAATGTTTCTCACAAAGCACAGGGGCAAAACATATTAACACTAACAAGATAAACAACCCTATTACATCAAGTTGTACAATGTAACAAGCTGAAGCAAGGGGACATATTCAAAGGAGATTCAGCCACCTTTGTGCCCACTACAGCCATGCACCAACTTGTGGAAGTCCTGAGGAGCACGTGACTAATATGGACCAGTCTCACATGAAAGACCTTACATGCCTTAGCCATGGGAATTAACTGTACAAACTCTCTTCAAGCTCCTCAGCACAGAACTACACATAGTATGGGACCCTATTTTTGTTTTAAACGTACAGTTTCAAACCCAACAGGTGTACTACTAAAAATTGATTGTGCCAAATTAAGAGAAGGACCAGCATCCATTTAGATCACTTTCTAAACATACAGTGGGGAAATGTCTGTGTCATAACTAAATAGCTTTTAACTAAGAAAAAATGGCTGAAGCTGGCAATGTTAATTTTAGGAAACAGACTGTCACTCAGAGGGAGAGTCCATGCTCTGTGTAAGGAGGTCCCAGGTTCAATATCTGGTACCTCCCTGAAGAGCTTTGTTGGCAGTGAACCAGTGGTCTAACTCAGTAGAAGACAGCTTCCTCTGTTCATATTTTTGTCCATTCAACTGCAGCGATGGGAAATGAACCACTGCATTGCTTTACAGCTGCAACAAGTAACTCATTTTGCAAAAGGACCATGCTGAACACAGAAGGAATGGGAAAAGGGCTTCATCTCCACTCTCAAATGCCATTGCTGTAGCTTCCCACTCTCTCCACATCCCTCTGCCTACACGGGCACCTGAATATTCCTTAAGAGGTGGGCTTTGACCCAGGAATCTAACTGTTGCTCACTGTTATAAGATCTCTAAAAAGAAAACTGAGCAGAGGCAACAGAACAAAGTTATGCTATACTATACCAATAGGTAAAAGGGGTGTCAATAAAGTTGGGAACTCATATTCACCTGTGAGTTGTGACTTCCACTTGCCCTCCATACTTTTCATGGTGCAGGCTAGTTCAGCTTCCATTTCCTTTTGGAATTCATCATCACTAGAAGATTCACTTTCACCCGTCAGACACTCTCTTATCAGTTTACGCTTCTGATCAGGAGTGCCATGTAAGAGCACGTCCACTTCATCTTCAGAGCTAAAAGATGGTGAAATATTAAAGACCATGATTCCAGGGTGAATCTGGCAAGCCTGTCATTGGCACAATAAAAAACATTTGAAAGGTACTTTTTAGATTTTGATGGGGGGGGAACCCTTTCCACCGCAACAATGTAATGCTATTAATTCTGAGACATTCTATACTGTAATAAGATGTTCTATACTTCAGTATTATCAATGATGGAAAGTTACATTGTGATATAAAGGGAGTAAATAGACTATCTTTGTAAAAGTCAGAAACAGGAAGATTATAGGAAAGCTGATTTTTAAAGGGCAATATAACAACTGAAATGTGGAAAATAGCAAGAAGGGAAAGCTAATGTGGGAAGGAGGGAGGGGGAATAACTGATAGGATCAGATGCCCATCAAGTGCATCCAACAGTATAATTCACTTTCACAAGCCATTCACTATGGTGGCTTCTATGCTCCTCCTCCTAATTCAACTCCAGAAAGGAAAAGCATGTTCAAAAGATTCATCAGCTGCCACACACACAATCTTTAATATGACATTTTGGGAAAATAAGCTAAATCAGACTTCCTCAATCTGAACACTTTGGATTTCAACTGCAATAGCATAAGCTGGGATAAGTTATAGTTAAACACATCCAGTGGGCATCAAGTTGGGGAACACTGAGCTACATAATCATTGGATGATGTTGGCATTTGGAGGCACAACTGCTTCCTCACTACCTGGCCCTATCACAAAGAGGAGAAGTCTTTCCCTCAGCTATTACTACAGCAATTGCTTGATTTTCTTTCTTTCTTCATGCATTTATAACCCGTCCTATCTCTTCAAGCGCTCAGGATGGCTTACAAAATATATAAAATACAATAAATATATAAAACTACTACAAAAACATTAATTATTCAAATAATATAAAACATCACTATAAAATGTGACTGTGAAAAAAGGGGAAAGAAATAAAATCTTAAAACATCTAAAAACATTAATTATTAAAATAACAATCAAATAAAAAGGTCCTTTATTTTACCTGGCGCTGGAAAGAATATAGCGTCAGCGCCAGGCAGACCTCTCTGGGGAGCAGATTCCATAGTCTGGGCGCCACTATGGAGAAGGCCCTCCTCCAGGTAGACACCCTCCATACTTCCTGCAAAGAGGATTCCCGGAGCAAGGCCTCTCCCACCGATCTTAAGGGGCATGAGGGCTTATAGGGGAGGAGACATTCCTTCAGGTATCCTGGACCCAAGCCATTTAGGGCTTTATAGGTTAATACCAGCAACCTGAATTGGGCCCGGAATTCAACTGGGAGCCAGTGTAGCTGATAAAAGACTGGCATTATGTGAGAATAATGACCAGTCCCCGTCAGCAACCGGGGGGCTCTGTTTTGTACCAACTCAAGTATCCGGACCATTTTCAAGGGCAGCCCCACATTATGACAGCAGGTCGTACCTTAGCAGTTTCTGGCTCTACTTTGAGTTTATTGTTTCATCTGCATATGGGTTTAGGAGGCACTCCACCAGTACACACAAGTAGCTTCAAGCAGACTAAACTGAAGAAGAAGCAGAGCCACTCTGCTATTAAGGAATAGAGCTCCATACAGCGTCATAAGATGCCAACGTGTTAAATCACTTGTTATGCACATAAATTTAAGTGATACAGTTACACATGGCAAACGCCATGCCCTATGCCAACAGAACAAAAAATAGATCACCAAATTCATTGGATAACTCTGAAGGCACACAAGTACATCTACACACACACACCATGCTTGTTTCTCTAGGGAATTTTATAACTAATATCTCCCTTCGCGTGCAATGCTACGTACGGTTAAACAGAGTAAGTCCTACGACTCCCAGCATTCCCCAGCCAACTGTTGGTGCCTGGGGGATGCTAGGAGTTGTAGGATTTTGCATAGACTTGCAGCCTTATTTATTCAGGTGAGTTTACACCCTGTCCTTCTACCGGAACAAATACAAAAAACTTAGGCGGTTGAAACAACAACAGATATCGCACGAAACACGATGAGCACACCGATCTCTTGGTTAACCCAAACAACGAGACGATTCTTGAAATCTATGTTTCAGCCTCCCTTAAGCAAAACGGACGAGCCTGCAAAACCGGAGGGGGGCAGAAGGGCGATAGACATCATTTTGCACGGTCTCGGAGCCTTTCTCAACGGCAAGGAGAGGCTCCACTCTCTTCGCGCCTCAATTCGACGTTCGCATGCATCCCTTCCCCGCAAACGCAGACTGAAAAGGGAGGAACCGCCTCCCTCTCCAACAAAACACCTGCTTTGCCCCGGCTCCTCATCGCTGGGTTCCTCGACCACGTACGGATCATCCTCCTCCCGCAGACAACTCATGACGGCCTATCTGCCAGCCACAATCACAACCCCGTTCCGCCTCTGCAAGGCAAGAAACGCTTTCCCCGCCTTTTCCGCTTCCGTGCAGTCTGGAATTGGTCCGTCCTGCTACTGAGCCCCGCAGGGCGGGAGGGAGTTTGTACTGCAGGCTGCTCGGATCTGGCTAGCGGAGTTTGCTGAGCGCAGCGCACCACGTGGGTTACACCCAGAGAAATTTGGCTGTTGGGTGCTGTCGAGGCATCTCGGACTTACGGGGTCCCTATGAATGAGTGCCCTCCAACAAGTCCTTTGTTGGGGGAATTCAGATAAATCTTGGTAGGAAAGGTTGCTTATATGTGCCTTTGTGTTATAAAATCAAATCTGCAACATCTCTGCGTCTCTTTCTCCAAAAGTACCCGAATTCCAAGACAGGCTTCTGTTTAGTGTTGTTTTCAAGCCGTTCCTTTAAGACAGGAGTCCTCAAACTTTTTGAACAGGGGGCCAGTTGACAGGGGCCCGCGGTGGCCGCAGACCCCCAAGGCGGTACCGGCAGGGAGGCGTGGGCATGTGGGGGTGAGGCGCGCATGCACACATGCACGAGGGGCGAGGCGCCAACTTGCTCACGAGGAGATCGTTTTCTCCGAGCGTTTCCAAAACGACCTCCTTGTGAGCAAGCTGCACGCACGCCCAGCGAGTGCAAAACCTGTGGGGCGGGCCAGATCCGGCCAGCGGGCTTTAGTTTGAGGACCCATGCTTTCAGAGATGGGTACTACCTTTGGCTAGAAAAGCCTTTGCAGAAGGGGGCTCCCAAGTGTATGCTTGTGCTAAAGCCCAACAAAATAGATATTTTTTTATTTATTTGGAGAACTTAAATGCTGCCCCATTTGCATAAGCCTCGGGGCAGCTTCCAAACATAAATAAATATAATCAGTACAATTACATAAAACATTGGAGACATCCTAGCAAAAAAAAAATTGTTAACATCAATAAATAAAATTAACCATTAAAATAACGTTTAAATAAAAAGATCTTGGCCTGGCACCGAAAAGCAAATAACGAAGGGCACCAGGTGGACCTCTCTGGGAAGTGCGTTCCATAAGTTGGGTGCCACCGCAGAGAAAGCCCTCCTCTGGGTACTCACCCTCCTAATATCATTCACAGAGGGTTCCCAGAGAAGGGCCTCTGCCGCCGATCTCAAGGGGTGGAGGGCATATATGGACGTAAGCACTCCTTTAGGTAACCAGGTCCCAAGCCGTTAAGGGCTTTATAGGTAATAACCAGCACCTTGAATTGGGCCCGGACTTCAATGGGGAGCCAGTGAAGCTGACAGAGGACTGGGGTTATGTGAGCACAATGCCCAGTTCCCATCAGCAACCTGGCAGCTCTGTTTTGCACCATCTGAAGTATCCGCACCGTCTTCAAGGGCAGCCCCATGTAGAGCATGTTACAGAAGTCTAATCGGGAAGTAACCAATGTGTGTGTCACTGTCCCCAGGCAATCGTTCTCCAGGTAGGGACCCAGCTGATGGATCAGCCGAAGCTGAAGGAACGCACTCCTCGCCACCGCTGTTACTTGAGCTTCCAAAGATAGCTCCGGATCGAGGAGCACTCCCAAGCTGCAGACCGTGTCCTTAAGAGGGAGTGCAACCCCATTTAGGACAAGGTTGAAGCCCCCCGCCCCGAAGCCTGACCCGCCTACCAACAGGACCGCCGTCTTGTCTGGACTGAGCTTCAGTTTAAGGGCAGCCAGACAAGTTTTACTCGCAGTATTGCAATCATCCTCATTTGCATGTCAAGACCCACAATAATCCCTCTGCCTCAGTGATCCTTAATTCCTTGTAATCAAGGCTATTGTTTGTATTCTGCAGAGCACCCACATTCTTTTTCACCTTGTTTTGCTTATTTTGTCATCACCTGATCAACTGCAGTCATGTGACTGAGAATCTATTAAACACTGTGTTTATTCTAAAAGCTTGCCGTTGGTGGTGGAGACTCCTACCTGGTAGCATGCTGTTGTAACTGCAGCTGGCCTGGGTGATCTCACCAATAAAAACACTGGGGTTCAAGGTGATTCATTCTTCCCTGCGGGTCCTGGTATTCATTCTCACCATTGGTAAATAGACTCTGACACATGTCATTGACAGCCTACTCTGCACTTGTAAACTTTATGGACTCAATCCCCCTCCTAGTTGGTCTTCCTCTTTGTGTTCTGCTTCAACTGTGCCCAATTTTCTCCTATGATTCTTGCCTTCTCTTGATGTACTCGATGTATGATGGCTTCCATTTGGTCATTTTTGCTTACAGGGAAAGTTCTGGACTATTTTGATATAGGACCCACTGATTCATCTGTCAATCCAGGACATTTGCAAAGCTTCTGGAAGCATCACTTTTTTGGCTCCCATCAGCTTCTGTCCAGCTCTCACAGCCATACATTATAAGGAATAGAACACAGGCTATTTTTTATAAAGCCAGGAGAATTTTGCATCCAGTCCAAGCAATCACCAAAGATGATAGAAGTTCTAGTCCAAACATGATTAACACAGTGTTTTAGGGAAGCCTAGCATCAGTTCTCCCTCCTGTTCTTACCAGTATAAAAGCAGCATTTTCATCATTACTTAAACAGTGAATATCAGAAAGCACCAGTTACTGTACCAGTCTGCCTGGTACAGTAATAGGATTAATTTCATTGATTTCAATTTGTGCATGTGTAAGAAGATACATACTTACTGCTTTCTTCACATCTTGATAATTGCTTGCTTTGGGGAAAAGGCATTTGTATAAATCTTAAAATGAATTTAATACACCTGCCACAGAGTACAGCAATCTTGTGTCTATTCTCAAGATATACACGCTTGAGAAGATACACAACTTTGTTGTAGAGAATGGCATTTTAAATAAAAAGTAAGCTTGTATGTGCCTGGCCACCTGTGTAATATATTTGGTTTTCATTCAAATGAAGGCCACATCAAAGGTGTTAATATATAGTACTTCATTACGCAAGTCTAAAAGTCTTAAATATGTTCAGGTTAAACTATGAAATCCATATTGCAGGTCGGCAAGCACATGCTGTTCTTTCATTGAAAAGACTATTGGCATATTTTAAATCCTTTAAACAAAGCTACATGTAAGCCTCAATTTTTTAAAAAAGTGAACTTAATATTGTAGATGTGTTTGTATTATTTTTGTAGAATTACAAAGCAACTGAAAGAAACTTTGGCTTGATACTAGTATCATCCCAGCTCAGAATGCAATTAAGACACCAGTATATAAATATAGAACTTAATTTTGTTCCTGTAAGACAGAAGTTTCAAGTCTCAAACCTAGAACATATGTAGCTAACACATATGCCAGAGCAAGCTGTTCTATCAGGTTAGATGACTGGTTCATGTATCCTACTACCTATATTCTGATGGGCAGTGCATCTCCAGGGTCCTGAAGAGAGAGCTTTTCCATCATCTGCTGTTTGATCCTTTAGATGACAACATTTGAACATGGGACATTATGCTTGCAAAGTTCTGCTCTCTTCAGTTGTTTCTGTTTCTATCAGAGGATGGTTAATACTAGGCAACTGTCTGTGCTCCCAGGAAATTCAAAATTTTGTTTGGGAGGGAGGCTGCAGGTGGTCACAGCTGACTTCCACAGTATCATGGGAGCTGATACAATGTCCCTCTTTTTGTACTTTCTTCTTGGGAGGGGGCATGCTTCAGTACAACAGGGAGCAGCATCTCCTGGAATGTTGCTTCCCACACAACTTTTATCAAGTACAGCAGGCTTCAAGGTGCTTTTTCTCATAAGCTTTTCACAAACAACCCTTCCTTTCAAAGCTGAAATACAAGTCTTTAGGGTTTCTATGAAGCAATAGCTATGATCTCTCCCTACAGAACCATTTTTTCAGCAAAATCATTTAAGGCTTGCATTTCAGTGGAAGAGGCAGCTTTAAAACATGCCTGCCTGTGAATCCTATAATGGTGTCTGCAAGAGCAATGACAGCTACAAATTGACAGCTACCTCTCTGCTGGAGGTATATGGTGCTGTAGGGAAAATGGCAAAGTCCAGTTGCAAAAAAAAATGATGTGTCCCAGGAGCTTCACATGTGCTTCAATGCATATTCTGGATTATGAGAGTATTTATGTCCTAATTTACTGGGAGCAATAACTATTTGAGTTTGAGTTATTAACTGTTAAAATTGATGGATGAGTCCAACACAAAGAAAATAATAAATTCATTGCTAAAAATTACAAGACAATGATTAGCTAACTTCAGCATTTTAGGAAAAAATCACCGATTTCACAGTTTATTTTACAATAATTGGGATTAGTCTACAAGTTAAGGCAAACATACTAATGCATTTGCTTTTCTTTTGAAGTCATATTATAAAGATTACATAAAGTTTGCTCCAAAATGTCTAGGAAATGTTTGTTATTTGAAAAAAAGTTAAGATGCTTGATAACATTGTGAAATAACCAATACAATGCTTTTTAGCAACAATATTCAAACACCTAGTGGCAATATTTAATCAATTTGAAACAATTTGTCTCAAATCAACTTCAGAAATTACAAAGGTAGTAAAATAAAGAATGGCAGCAATATTTCATACTAGCCTTAAACAAGAACAGTATTCTATTGGCTACTTTCACCAAAAGAAAAGTGGGGAAAGACCTAGAAGGTCTGGTTTATGAACAATAAAGAGCATACAATGATTGATTAATGTGTGAATATTTGTGTATAACAAATATGCTGTTGCTTCATTATAATCTGGAATTACTCTGGTGAGTTTATGCTTCATTCAGGAACAAATAACAAGGAGCTTGTTTATGCATCTTGTGTCAACCAATTTTCCCAGCTAGTTGTAAATGCCAATTCAAAGTCATAAACTCCACTGAAGGCAGCCCTTATTAATGGGGGACAGATTCTGATTTATGTATCTCCATTTAACACTGCCAGACAGCTCTGCAACAGCTGTAAGTTACCCTGTAGAAACAAAATAACATATAAATAGAAGTTACTGACATTGTTTAGTATCATACAGTCCAAAACCTAGTATACTGAGTAAAGGTACAAATCAGTATCAGGTTAACCATCAGGGTAGTGTTTATATGTAGCAAGGTCTTACTTCAGAGCACTAACTTTAAGCATGTCTTTGAATTTCATGTAACATTTTCACAGTTTCCTTACTACAAGAGTGTTTACCAACAATCAGGATGGAGACAATTTCAGGAAAAGTTTGCCCTTTCATACATCTCCAATCTTCATCAGTGCATAGAACAGCTACCACAATAAATCTCCCCACAGGTTAACCATCCAATACCCTGGCTAGAACCCAGTCTTTGAACAGTCCCAAACATTTTTGAATGCCATAGCAGTCTACTGAGTTTCAAAAAAAAAATGTTCTGAAGAAGATGAGCATATCCTGCAGTGTAAGAGAAAGTCCACTGGCCAAAATATGTTGAGAATTCCTGAAGTGAGCTGCTGCTTGCAATTCAATTCGACACTTCTTTCTCCCTGCATTTTTTTGGTGGGGGCAGGTTGGCCTGGCCCTCACTAGTGTGTGCCTGAGACCAAGCTAAGCTGACAAATACAATTTAGCTAACAAAAACAGGAAATGTCAACGATAGGCAGCTGTACACTGACTTGCCGTGATGTTAGTGTAATGTATTACACAATTTATCTCAGACACATCATGAGAAGGCAAGATTTGCTGAAGAAGACAATCATGCTAGATAAAGTCAAAGGCAGAAGAAAAGGAGGACCAACTCTGAGATGGGATGATGCCATAAAGGAAGCCACTGCCTGTCATGTGGACAGAACACTTTGGGGGGCTTTCATTCACAGGGTCACCATAAGTCAGAGACAACCTGATGACACCACCACCTTACTTTTGTTTTTATCCAAAGTGGACACAGCTTTCATATGAGGGCAGGGGCCAGCATTCTGGTTCCTCCCACATTTTAAAAAATGTATTTCTAGTGGCATGTGCTTAGGGTGCAGAATTGGGGAGAAATATCGGGGAGCTGAATGATTCGTGCTCTAGTCCTCACTAGGCTATGAAATTCACTGGGTGACTCTGGGCCAGCCAGTCACTCTCAGCCTAACATAACGCACAGGGTTGTTATGAAGATAAAAACAGAACGGAGGACAACTATGTAAGCTGCCCTGTGTTTCTTCCAAGAGGAAAAATGGTGGGATCTGAATGCAATGCAAACATCATCATTTTAGGAATGAGTAAAGAAAGACTTCCATGTGAAAAGAGCACCTATGATATTTGCTGATATACTGGCCAAAACTATAGATATCTATATCTATTCAAATATAGAAACTAGTACACCAATATTTCCATCAATTTCAGTGTGACTGTCTGCATCCATTCAACAATGAACTTAAATGATTCTGATGGAGGCAATTAGAATTCCACCCTAAATTAAAGGTTGCATAGCTACATTATTGCTTCATATTAAGCTAGGATATAAGATATTTTTAATAACCATATTAAAAAAGAGCATGATGCTAATAGGGCAGCTTTTATAGAAATTAAATAAAGTTAAGTCATCAATGTATCATTGATTATGGTTTATTTCCAATTATATTTTAGGCAAAGCAGCTGTTCTATTAAATTGCATTTTGCCATTTCTGGCTTTCACAAAATGAATTTGGTTAAGCTACAAGTATTACCTTAGCATGCTTCAGTTCCAATTCTGCCAGTTCTACTAAATTCTTCCGGAATGCAGCAACTCTTCTAGTTTTAAAGTCTATAAGTTCTACAAGAAATTAAAAAATGGCATTCCATTTGTAAAATATAGTCACTGATAAAATAATTCTACATTGGCTGAAATGTACACAAGGGGAGTTCCACACTAGTTCTTAAATGCAAAACTGCTGCCTTCCTCCAAGATGAAGAAAGGTGGGATATAACTACAATGTGATGATGATATTTAAGATGGTAATCCACAAACCACTTTATTTATAGGCCTGAAGTGTCAAGCCCTACAGCAAGGATCTCAAACCCTTTTGGATCTGTTGGCATGTTTGGGAATATGAGAAATTGCTGCAGGCATAACACAAAGGTTGCGACAAGTAACATAATGGCTATTTGGGGGCCTCCATAATGAAAAGGAGGTGAGGGAGAGAAATAGCAGGGATAAATGACAAGGAGGAAGGTGAAATGGAAAGGATTCCTTCCTGGTCCATCCAATCTTCCTTCATCCACACAAACTTTCTTCCTTTTCCTCTCTCTCTCTCCCCATTCCCAGCCTCTAATTTCTCTCAACTCCTTTTGTCATTATTTTTCTCCCCAACCCATAACCCATTTTGCCTCTCCATCCCTGTCCCTAGCCCTGCTCTTTTACTCCCTCTAATCCCTTTATCTTACTGTTTCCAATCCCAGCTTCATTATTTAGTTCCTCCACTTTTATAATTTTGTTGTTTCTCCCCGATTCTAGCCTCTAGTCTTACTTTTTCTCTGCCAACTTTCCTTGGCTTCTCTTTCCTCCCTGAACTGATGATCAGTAGCAGGCTAAGGAATAGGAGGTAGAATCTGGCAGCCTAATATTTTTCATTTATTTTTTAAAGATCTGTTTTGAATGTGCGAGGAAGCAAAGAGCTTTGAGGGAGCCACTGCTAGAGCCCAAAGGCTATGCACATTACTGAGAACCCTGTGTTAGTTTCCAAACTTCAAGCCATGTAATTTGGTGTAATTATCCTGCATTTTTTCAAATAGCAACAGGTTTTTCTAGTTTCCATAGATATGTAGCTTTCCTCAGAGACAGATATTTGTAACAGCAAACCATTTTATCTTTTAGTTTAATTAGCTCAACTTTTCCAGTCACAATTGCCCCATACAGTTACTAATAGGAAACTACTGTTGCCATCTTTACACAGGTTTTTGTGTCTCCCAGTGGACAAGTTTTTAAAAGGAATTCGTTTAAATAAAACCCAAAGTTGTTCCAATCTGAAAGTTGTTTAAATCTGAAAGCTAAAAAACTTATCTTAACTCTACCAGTTTCCAAGTCTCTTCAATACCTTGTTTTGCTGATTCAGATATTTTTTCAAATTTCTGACAGCAAATTTGCTGAGTAGTTTCAGCCTGCAGCACATCCTTGTTCTTTGCTCTTGCTTTGTCCAGGGCTTTGTTAGCATTTTCATAATCCACTAATGATCTAGATCTTCTATATAAAAGGTCCTGCAATATATAAGATAACAAAATATAGTGCTGTATTAGCTTGGAACAAATATTTTTCCAAACATGATTTAATGTAATTAGTGTTATTCCTGTTTTAGTAAGCTTAAATTTATTGCAACTAGGTCAAACAAGTTTTTCCACATTCAGTTTCTTTTCCCAACATGAGACTGACTGACATGCTTGTAAAGGAGGAAATGGAACAGAAAATAAGTTAACCGCTAACATCTGACTAATCCTGCCGTTCCTTCTTTAACAAAGAAAAAAATCATAGAAGGCTTCTGTTTGTAAAACACTGCTTTTTTGCTCTCTTCTGGCAACAGCAACTTGCATACTCTAAAAGGTCAAGAGACCTTCTTAGGTTAGTTTTCAACAGGTATGAGGGATGAAAGCTGGGGCATAGACACCAATTACTCTATGTGTGACTGCAGGTGTGAATCCAAGATTTTTCAGAAAGTATAACATTGTTTTGGTGGCTCTACCAATGAAGAAGCATTGTTGTACCACTGCTAGAGGCAAAAGCTATTCAGATACAGTCAATCTGTATCAGATCAATAGTGAAATCATATGAAGTGATGTTATCAGTTTTCAAAGTTACTCATATTTTATGTAGGATATTTATAGCCCACATTCTAATTTTAGCAACATTCTTAAGCATTTATGTGTCTGGATCAAGCATTATTTTACAACTTTTAGTTACTGCTTGGTAATTAATTATCTAATAATTATCTTAAATCTACCAGTATCTATGAAACTGACTTATCGAGTTAGTTTTTTCTACATGCACTGTCATATAACACTTCTAAAAGTAGCACATAGAGTCACCTTTGCAGCTTGTGATTCTCTTAGGTAATATTTTAGAAGGTCTGAAAGCTTAAGGTCCTCATCAGCAGATACACGTGCCTCTATTTTCTATGTTAAAAAAACACAATATTTCAGAATTAACATTTTATGCAATACAACTAGAAAGATCGTATTGGAATGCTCCAACCAGGCCCTGCACCTTCATAAGTTTCAATGGCAAAATCAGATGGATGATCATGAATTAAATTCAGTATCTTAGTCCAGCTCTCACTTGTAAGTTTAGAAGTCCTATGTTGTAACTAATAGCTTTCACAATATTTCAATTTAAAAATATACTTCTGTAATGCATCCATCAATCCATGACACTTTAACAAATAAAAACCTACCCATGAAACTTCATTAATCAGTTGACTCTCCCCCGCCACACACAGTACATCATCTTTGAATAAGCGTGCAATTGAAACAAAAGTGTACTCCTGTCAAGCCGTAAAAATTTACAGAATTATTTTAAGAAACATTTCAAATTTGGAATACTAAAAATGTAGCTGTTTACACTCAAAGATGTAGGGCTGCTGTTATTCAAGGCCTCAACTCAACCAAGGGACTCACCCCAAAGTCAAAGGTAATGTGGACTCAGCTGGGATGGCAGCAACCTACTGCCCCAACACCGCAGAAGAAACAACTGAAGCTCTCTACTGGTGAAATAAGAGGTAGAGACAGCTCTTTCTCTCATATTGGAGACAATACTTCCCTGTGCCTATTCCACTTTACCAGCTTCTTTAATTTATTTGCTTGCATGGCCTTGGAACTATGAAGATGATAAAAGCTTTATACAAGGCTAAAAAATATATTCCATGCTTGGTAAACTGGCAACCTATAAAAGCACATTTTGTTGTCACCTCTTCCGACAAGTACAATCTTTCCTTTTAGAGGTATGAACTTCTAAAAGGAAAGCTGATATGTTACATTATCTTGCTGCACCTATTTCACTGACATATTGACTGCCTGCTCCTTATAATAGGCGGGAATCAACCTCAAGCAGAAAGGGAACTTCATGAACAAAGGAACATTTCCTTCGTTCATCTCTTCTACAGCTGTGAATGTTATTTTGCACATACTTCTGCTGTTAAGATACTCCAAATGAAATTCAAATTATATACCTTGTCATTATCAGTGGTAACAGCTAACACTGAACATATTCTTAGGTAAAGCTGTATTTTTAAAAATTTGTCCATCCAAAGAGCAACACAAAGGCATAGAAAATTTTAAAACCAATTCATGAACTGTTAGACATGACTTGTTAAAAGCTGAATGCTATCTGAGAAAAGACACATGGAGGCTATGAACTTTGAGCCTGGGTGTTTCCAGAACTACATGAGACCAGCCCGGGCAGGGTGACTTAGTCTCAAAGGACAGTCTTACGTTTATTTCCATTTTGAAAGTTGCTGGAAAGACTATCTTTAACAGAAGACTGTAATGACCATCCCCACACATCAAGTCTAGGTTCCTACTGCACTGAGAATCTAGTGGGGTGAAATAAATAATTTGGGTCAGAGACTTATTGAAATTATGGGACAGGGAAAGGAATGCATCAGATGATCATGTGACTTACTACAAAATGCAGTAAGTCAGCCATCCTGCTTGTTGTGGGGAAGTTCCTGCATATCTTATTGCATGGGGCTATGAATTTCTACCTCAGACCTGCCTTGACAACAACATGGTAATCAAATCCTGGAGAACGCATTTACCATTTACTAGTTTTGCATCCAACAGTATACATAGACTGCACAGACTGCTAAAATGATAACCAGGGACACTTTGGCTGGAAGAAGGACTGAAAGGGGGAAGCAGAGGAAGAAACAGAAGGAAAACTTGATGTTGTCTTACATCCCTTCCTTCTAGCTTACCTGCTTTCTTCCTTCTGACCTCCATGCCAGTATCACATACACATTTAGCTATAGCACCTGAACTCTTTCACTCAATTAAGCCCACCTGGCCAGCTCTCCAAATACAGAGCAATGTACCCAATATACAGGCCTAAAATGATAACCTCAGTCCCCTCAATTTAAATTTTAAAATAATCTTTCATAATACATACCCTGGTTTTGTCAAAGAGCTCTGATACTTTCAGGAAAAATCTGCAAAATGAGAAGATACAGTGGATACTTTTTAGTTCATATCATTGTATTTTGACTGCTCCGTACAAACAGGCTTTTTGACTGATGAGCAGCAAAACCAATTTTTTTATGTTTGTGTGCACACGCACACAATCCTTGGCATCTAGAATGAAGATCAATCTATTTAAAAGATTGTTATCAACTTAACTTATATTATGTACAGTCATATGCCACCTTTCTTCCATGGAGCTCAAGGGAGCAGCATACATTCTTCTTTCTCCACCCTAATTTCATCCTCATTAACATCCCTGTGAGGTAATCTGAGCTGAGAGATGGAGACTGACTTGACATTATTAAATGAGTTTCCCAACTGTCTAGAGATCTGACCCTGGATCTCTACAGTCCTACTCTAGCCACTGTGCTACACTGACTTACAACTATTTTCAAGATACTATATTCTCCCCAGATTGTAGCTTCCACTCAAAAAGCTCTATGTAGTCCTTTCCTTCTCTATGTAGTCCTTTCAGAACCAGTAATTTCTTTGTATGTTTCTCTTTCTAGCATCTAACATAACTGCACTTGGTTCTATACTTTCTCTGTATTTCTATGCAAAGCTCTTTCCACCACTTAACTCTTCAAGTAACTCTTCTGTATTTCTATGCAAAGCTCTTCTTCCCACTTAATATGCAAGTTGTAAAGGAAGTTAATGTGTATCCCACCAACTGTTATCAACAGACACCTCAATGACAAGAAAACAGGCTGTTAAGTAGTTGCAGAGATAGAGAAGAAATCTGGCTAGAACTTAATCCAGAAAAGTACTAAATTAGAAAACCGTATTCCATAATGCTTTTTTGTTTAATGAGGACAATACAGCAGGAAGGAAGTCTTTTATTTTAAAACTGATGCATTTGTAGTTTGATTTTATTATTTAGGCCTCACAGATTGTCTAATTATCATAGAAGTGAAGAACATAAGTAGTTGTATAAGCAAACTGAACTTGAAACGGCTGCTTAAACTGTAATACAGACCAATGTGGCAATAAGTATTATGCTTCTTTTTTTTAAGTGTACTGCTTTAGGTTTAAAATATGTTTAAATCTTATTTTAATAACATGAGCTGCTCTGAAGGCCTTTTTAATTTAAAACAACTGAAAATAGAAATTAAGCAGTCTAATACTTAGAAATAAAATACTGTAACTTTTCAAGTTGCAGCACCTATGTGTACCACAATAAAAAATGATAATAGTTAACAACACTATTAGCATTTTACTTTAGCTTCTTTTATTTATATGTGTTTAGTCTTTGAAGGAAACCCACCCACCCACCTGCTACCTAGACAGACATTAAGCAAGGAGAATATCACACAAAGAGACTGGGGAATGGAGGATATTATCTCAACAGCACACTCTTCATTCTCCTATACTTCTGTGAACAGATAAAATGTAGGAAGAAAGGCTTGAGTAAAGAGGAAAATCTTTAACCACTTTTTAAATGTAGGAACAGATGGAGATATCCATATACTGACAGCAGAGCATCTCAAAGGACTACAATATAGAGCATGAAGAGACAGGGTTGGATATTGAAGAAATCACAGAAAGCTAACATAGCATAGCATGCATTAATTTTAACCCAACTTTCCAAGAACAGCACAAGTTCAAAGATGGTTGATATTCCAAACTGTTAACCAATGAAGTTTCAGAATGTTTTGCATGCATAGCTTAATAATCTCTAACCAACCTTTTCTGCAGCTCATTAAAATAACCCTATCTTTGGTTATAACGTTTTGGAGTTAATATGTTTCAAGCTGCATATACTCTATAGGCTAAGATAACATTTCAGGAAATGGTTTTTTTTAGAAGACTTAAGCAATGGATTAACCTTGGAGCACCTATTAAAATGGACTGCTAATTGGGAATGAGAAACGAAAACAGAACACATGATATGTAATTCTGTTATCAAGAATGAACTGGCAAGGAGGTATTCAAAGACAAGTTCTGAAACACTGTTCACCATACAGAGCCTTGGATAATTTAACCAGATTTTTTTTTTTTTTTGGCATTGCTCCAATTTTCTATTATATGAGAAGACTGAGGTACAGAAGGATCAATCTTGCAGAAGAAGAAACACAATGAACTTTTCATACAAAGTATGTATTAAACATATGTAATATCTTCCTTTGTCTGATGTATCATGCCTTGTTAAGAGCCCATTAGCATGTATCCTTTGAACAAAAAGGTGTATGCAACTTTTCTAACCCTCCATTTTATAGCTTCACTACTAAGATGACATGAACTGCCTCGTCTGAAGAAAGCAAGCCTTACAATATCCTGCATCAATTCCTTGCTGCACTAAAAAGATATTTCCATTCCCAACATTCATGTCATTGAAGAAATATGCCATCTCTCTAGGAAGCCAAAATATTTTTGAAAGAGAAAATAACACAGATATAGACATAAGAGAAAATATTGCACTCTATGCTGTAATTTCCTCAAGTAATGTCACTTTCTAAAAGGTCTTACTTGCATATATCTGTGGAGTCCTGCGTTCCCAATGTATACAATGAAGAACCAATTCTATTGCAATCGTCTGCAACATCTGAAGAAGAAAACTTTTTGAGACTCCATTTTTAATGCTACAAAAGGATTTCAATAGACATGAAGTTCAAATATTGCACAAGGGTATATATTCCAGCTTACAAATAATCAATATAGGATATGCAAAACCTTTATACTTTTACTTTTATATTGCTTGGAATACCCATAGTAACAGCTAGATGTATTTGTGCGTGAGAGACCTGCAATTCATATAGCAAGGAATTGGGAGGCAAGCACGACATTTTGGTTTTCAGCTATCTCATTTTTTTAAATCGCAGAGTTTCCCAGAATTTATTCATCAACTAAGATTTTTGTCCTTATCTCCCTATGTCCACAGCAAGCCAGTATTTCTTCTCTGCCCATTTCCCAAATACACATATTCTTCCTCAATTATTTCAGATTTACCATACACTACAATATTACAATAAAATGCAATCTACAAATTAAGCATGGCTTCTGCTTAGACAAAACCCAAACTTACTTTTATGGGAACGTGTCATTTTATCAGATTTGATAGAGGAATCCTTGACACGATTGTGATATTCTACAAGGAATGTTCTTTCATGTTCAAAGAAGTCATCTACATCCTGCATGAGAAGACAGAATTTATTTATTTATTTTCCGATTTATATCCTGCCTTTTTCCTACAAAGGGCTCAAGGCAGCTTACATCTCCTCCTCCATCTTATCCCCACAACAACAACCCTGTGAGGTAGGTTGGGCTGAGAGTCTGTGACTGGCCCAAAGTCACCCAGTTGGCTTCATGGCTGAGCAGGGACTAGAACCCAGATCGTCTGAGTCCCAGTCCCATGCTCTTAACCACTACCCTACAACTTTTCAGAGATGCAGTTAGCCACTGACCTCTTAATCCAGGGCAAGATGCATCTGCCTCCAATGAATAAGTAAAGGCAGCAGAAAAAAACAGAAAAAGCAGTAATATGGTCTTAGCTGCAGCAATATGCAATGTACTGCAGGCTTAAAGGAAAAGGGAAGACACCACTCAGGCACTGGGTAACTTTGGGTCAATCATTCACTCTCAGTTGTGAACATATAATGAAGCTATATAACCTGCCTTAGGTTCCTCAAAAGAAGAAAAAAGGTGAGATATAAATGCAATGCAACAACAACAACAACAACAACAGAAGAATCCATTTCCCCCTTATCCTACAGTTCTTTATCCTTGACTTTCATTTTTCTAGTCTTAGCATATAAAGTCCTTGGAAGCAGGACCTACATTGCCTGTAACTGAAAAGTGTCATGTACATTCATGGCATACATTAATAAATATGAACAAGTCAAACACATTTGTAATCTTTTCGGTATCAAGACAAAAATCTGTTTGCCTGGACATTTTACATCAGTCACCCTGTCCTCTTGTATTTTGTTCTGCGCCCATCTGCCAGCAGAACTACATTTGCTGGTAGAATAGAACACTCACTCACATTCACACTGAAGTCCACTCAAATCTGTTCTGAGGAATTGTGGATCCTCCAGAGCAGATTTTAGGAGGGCTGCAGTTAGGAGGAGGGAAAGTAGTAGTCCTGCTGAGTGAATAAACTACTAGATTTAGCCCCTATTTGCTAGGACAATTAACCACTTTAGAAAAGGAAACCTATTTTGAAAAACTGAATCTTATTAAGGATAATAATTCCTAAAGCAATCTTATTAATAGTTAATTTCCAAACTACCATAGTCTGAGTTCTTGGAGGTATAACAGGATATTCAGCAGCAAGAATTTAATACAATAGCTACTGTGGTATATATTTGCTTTGTAAGTACACATGTCATTCAAGTTGCAAGTGAAAAAGAAGTTCTAGAATTACTGGAGTTGGTTATTGACTTGGCTAGTATTCAAATATTAAGTTGGTACTTCTCGGAGGGAAAGGAACTGAGAGGTGGAGATATACACTTAGTTCTATCCTCTACAAGGCCTTGAAAGACAGAAACAGTTGCAAGAGCCAACCTGCCATTTCTACATGTTGAAAATCAGGCAAGTCTTAAGCAGGGCTAAAAAGGTCCAGCACTGCCACAACATGCAAGTTCCCTCTAAACTCCTATACTAGTCTTTATGTAAGAGCATGTTGCAAGTGTCATTTGTTTGCTTGCTAGTTGAGAAGTCGTGTCCAACCCATTGCGACTCCATGCACAACAATCCTCCAGGCCTTCCTGTCCTCCACCATCCCCCGGAGTCCACCCAAGCCCACACCCACTGCCCCAGTGACTCCATCTATCCACCTTATCCTCTGCTGTCCCCTTCTTCTTTTGCCATCAACTGTTCCCAGATTTAGGTGGGAGTCCTTCCTTCTCATTAAGTGACCAAAGTAATTGAATTTCATCTTCAGTTAGTGCCACTAGGCAGCCAAATACTGAAACCAGCCTTGTGTTTGCAGATGTTTTATAAATTATTCTTACTTGTAACAGAAAAAAGTATGGGCAAACTATTTGAATTAATTTGTTGGCATTGTGCTCTACTCCCATCTACAAACAGTAAAATATTCACAATGTATAAAGATGCTATTTTAAATGGTTCAATAAGAATCACCTTTACTCCGGAAACAATGACACCATCTGCAGACTTAACCATGTTCTTAAAGAAGTCTTCGAGTTTCTCCTTCTTATTTTTTCCACGGACACTCAACTGAAACACAGAGATACAATATCAGGTTTCTTTAAAAAATCAGAATAATTTGATTTCACTTTCTCAGAACAGATGTCTGAAACTATCATTAGAAACTACCTACTATATCAGTTTCATTTCCCCCTGCTTATTTTAGGAGTTTAATTTACCCCAGAAGCTACTGCACTGCTTTGATTCTGACAGTCTGATATGTAAAATGGATTTAGATGCACCTTTCTTCACTATACTTAAATCTAGTCTAATTTTGTATTACCTTTGATCCATTTTATACTCAGATAGTTTTCCTATCTTAAGTATTTAAATTCTTTAGGCAGCAAGTTCCATAATTTAATTATTCCTTGTATGAGGTTATGCCATTGTCCTAGTTTAATACTAATCAATTTCATGGCATGAACTCAAGTTCTAGCATTATTTGGGGGAGGGGTGGAGATAAAACTTGTCCTATCCATCTTCTCTATATCATGTGTATTAAAACTGCAATCACATCCTCCCCTCCTCTGAAGTCACCTTTTCCTTCATTTACTGCTTCCTGATAGCGAAGGTGCACCAACCCTGAGTATTTGGATTATCCCTCTTCTCCTTTTCATCCCTAAAAAGTTCCTTTGAGATGAGCTGACCAAAAATGTACATAGTATTCCAACAAATGGAGAAAGAAATGGCAACCCACTCCAGTATCTTTGCCAAGAAAACCCCATGGACAGTATCAAAAGGCAAAAAGATACAATGCGGGAAGATGAGCCCCTCAGGTCAGAAGGTATCCAATATGCTACTGGGGAAGAGCAGAGGGCTAGTACTAGTAGTGCAAGAAAGAATGAAGCAACTGGGTCAAAGCCAAAAGGACACTCAGTTGCAGATGTATCTGGTGGTGAAAGGAGAGTTCAATGCTGTAAAGATCTATACTCCATAGGAACCTGGAATGTAAGATCCATGAATCAAGGCAAGCTGGATGTGGTCAAACAAGAGATGACAAGACTGAACATCGACATCTTAGGAATCAGTGAACTAAAATGGACAGGAATGGGTGAATTTAATTCAGATGACCATCAGGTATACTACTGTGGGCAAGAATCCCACAGTACCTGAAGGAGCGCTTACATCCATATATGCCCAGCCACCCCTTGAGATCAGCGGGAGAGGCCCTTCTCCGGGAACCCTCCGTGAAAGAAATTAGGAGGGTGGCTACTCGGAGGAGGGCTTTCTCTGCGGTGGCGCCTAAGTTATGGAATGCGCTCCCCAGAGAGGTCCGCCTGGCGCTGTCGTTATTTGCTTTTCGGCGCCAGGCGAAGACCTTTTTATTTAAGTGGCATTTTAACTGTTAGTATTATTTGATCTTATCTGGCCAGGGCGGCTTATTTTATATTGTATTTTTTGGATTTTTAATGTTTATATTTATTGTAATTTATTGTTGTAAGCCGCCCCGAGGCTTCGGCGAATGGGGCGGCATAAAAATGTTTTAATAAATAAATAAATAAATCCCTCAGAAGAAATGGAGTAGCCTTCATAGCCAATAAAAGAGTAGGAAAAGCAGTACTGGGATACAATCTCCAAAATGACAGAATGATCTCAGTTCGAATCCAAGGCAAACCATTCAACATCTCAGTAGTCCAAGTCTATGCCCCAACCACTGGTGCTGAAGAAGCTGAAGTTGACTGGTTCAATGAAAGGCCTACAGCACCTTCTAGAATTAGCACCAAAACATGATGTCCTTATCATCATGGGGGATTGGAATGCTAAAGTAGGAAGCCAAAAGATAACCGGAATAACAGGCAAGTTTGGCCTTGGAGTACAAAATGAAGTAGGGCACAGGCTGGTACAATTTTGTCAAGAGAAAACGATGGTCATAGAAAACACTCTTTTCCAACAACCCAAGAGACGACTCTACACATGGACATCACCAGACGGTCAGCACAGAAATCAGACTGACTATGTGCTGTGCAGCCAAAGATGGAGAAGCTCTATACAGTCAGTAAAAACTAGACCAAGAGCTGACTGTGGCTCAAATCATGAGCTTCTGGTTGCAAAATTTAGGCTTAAATTGAAGAAAGTAGGGAAAAGCACTAGGCCACTCAGGTATGACCTAAATTATATCCCTGACAGTAGAGGAGACAAATAGATTTAAGGAATTAGATCTGATAGACAGAGTGCCGAAAGAACTATGGACGGAGGTTTGCAACATTGTACAAAGGTAGCAACTAAAACCATTCCAAAGAAAAAGAAACACAAAAAAGCAAAATGGCTGTCTGAGGAAGCTTTACAAATAGCTGAGGAAAGAAGGGAAGCGAAAAGCAAGGGAGAAAAAGAAAGATACACCCAATTGAATGCAGAATTCCAAAGAATAGCTAGAAGAGATAAGAATGCCTTCCTAAATGAACAGTGCAAAGAAATAGAAGAAAATAATAGAATAGGAAGGACCAGAGATCTCATCAAGAAAATTGGAGGTAAGAAGGGAACATTTCATGCAAAGATGGCATGATAAAGGATCAAAATGGCAGGGACCTAACAGAGGCAGAACAGATTAAGAAGAGGTGGCAAGATTACACAGAACTATACAAGAAAGAGCTTAACATCCCTGATAATCATGATGGGTTGGTCTCTGACCTTGAGCCAGACATCCTGGAATGTGAAGTCAAATGGGCCTTAGGAAGTCTGAGCAACAACAAAGCTAGTGGAGGTGACAGTATTCCAGCCGAGCTATTCAATATCCTAGAAGACGATGCAGTAAAAGTGCTACACTCAATATGCCAGCAAACTTGGAAAACTCAACAGTGGCCACAGGATTGGAAAAGGTCAGTTTACATTCCGATCCCAAAGAAAGGCAATGCCAAAGAATGTTCAAACTACCGCACCATTGCACTCATTTCACATGCTAGCAAAGTTATGCTCAAAATCCTACAAGCTAGGCTCCAGCGGTATGTGGACCAAGAACTACCAGAAGTACAGGCAGCATTTCGAAGAGGCAGAGGAACTAGAGATCAAATTGCCAACATATGCTGGATCATGGAGAAAGCTAGGGAGTTCCAGAGAAACAACTACTTCTGCTTCATTTACTATGCTAAGCCTTTGATTGTGTGGATCACAACAAATTGTGGCAAGTTCTTAATGAGATGGGCATACCAGACCATCTTATTTGTCTCTTGAGACATCTATATGCAGGCCAAGAAGCAAAAGTGAGAACTGGACACGGAACCACTGATTGGTTCAAAATTGAGAAAGGAGTTCTGCAAGACTGTATACTGTCACCCTGTCTATTTAACTTATATGCAGAGCACATCATGAGAAAGGCAGGGCTAGATGAATCACAAGTTGGAATTAAGACTGCTGGGAGAAATATCAACAACCTCAGATATGCAGATGATACCACTCTAATGGCAGAAAGTGAAAAAGAACTAAAAAGCCTTTTGATGTGGGTGAAAGAGGATAGCGCAGAAGGTGGCTTGAAACTCAACATTAAGAAAACTAAGATCATGGCATCCAGTCCCCTCACTTCCTGGCAAATAGATGGGGAAGAAATGGAGGTAGTGACAGATTTTATTTTCCTGGGCTCCAAGATCACCGCAGATGGGGACTGCAGCCAAGAAATTAAAAGACGCTTGCTTCTGGGGAGGAAAGCTATGGCAAATCTAGATAGCATACTAAAAAGCAGAGACATCATCCTGGCAACAAAAGTGTGTAGTCAAGGCTATGGTTTTCCCAGTTGCAATGTATGGCTGTGAAAGTTGGACCAGGAGGAAGGCTGAGCACTGATGAACTGAGGCCTTTGAATTGTGGTGCTGGAGAAGACTCCTGAGAGTCCCTTCGATCGCAAGGCGATCGAACCGGTCAGTCCTAGAGGAGATCAACCCTGACTGCTCTTCAGAAGGTCAGATGCTGAAGATGAAACTCAAATACTTTGGGCACCTAATGAGAAGGAAGGACTCCCTAGAGAAGAGCCTAATGCTGGGAACAATAGATGGCAAAAGAAGAAGGGGACAGCAGAGAATGAGGTGGATAGATGGGAATCACTGAAGCAGTTGGTGTGAGCTTAAGTGGACTCCGGGGGATGGTGGAGGACAGGAAGGCCTGGAGGAATGTTGTCCATGGGGTCGTGATGGGTCGGACACGACTTCGTGACTAACAACAACAAACATTCCAAATGTGACTGTACAGTCATCTAAAAGAGAAGTATAATACTGGCCATTTCTTTTCAATTGCTTTTCTACTAATATACAACATGGAATTTTCCTGTCTTCACTGCTGTGGTGCACTGAATAGACTTTTCACTCAACTGCACATCATGATCCTAAGATCTTTCCTAGGAAGTCACAGTTCTATCAGTGTATATAAAGGTAGAATTTTTATTTTTCTACCCCGATGTGCAAAATGTGGACTACTTGCTTCCATTATACCGAACCTTATGCACCATTTTGTTTCCCAATTTACTCAGTTCAGATGTATCCCTTCAGAGCTCTTCAGTCTTCTTGGGATAACTTGAATTATTCTGGTGGTGATCACAAAATTAACTGCTTCATCACTCATCTTTAACTCTAGGGTATTCATGAACAAGCTAAATAAACATGCATATACTTGGAGAGTTATTTATTTATTTTATTTATTAAAACATTTCTATGCCGCATTCTTCAAAACTCCATAACTAATAAGGGAAGACATGATGAATTTTCTTTAGCTAGACCTGTTCTTTTATCTGCTTAATTCTTCCCGTAATGAAGCTTTCCCTCAACTTATGTATTAGGTTCACAGAGAAAAATATATTTGTAAAGAAAAGGAAACTGCTTTTCTACGTCGATACATGGATATATTTAGTACAAGTACATTGTCATACATTGTTTCAAAGAATAAAATATCACAAGCGGTTTTCAATATTTAGAGTGTATCTTGCTTTGTGCGTATGCACAGGCTGCTGCTTTTACACATCTCAGTACTCACATCCTGATTATATTCCAAGAAGACATGGAAATTTAAATCCTTTCTTAAAATGGGATGAGCTGCTACACGACACAAGAAGACTTCATGCATGGCTACTGTCTTCTTGAAGATTGCCAAATACTCACTAGAGATAAAGAAAAGGAAAACTATATAATATTTTAAGTTGCATTTCTAAGTGAAGAGCACTAAGTTTCAACTTACTCAGAATGTATTGTGAGCCGCTCAGCGAGCCTTATGCCTAATAGGTGCAGCACACAAGTCCAATAAATAATAAACTTGAAGCTTCCAACACAGAATTGGCTTTGTTCAAAGCAAGTCAATGCTAAGTAACAAAATAACCTATTTTCAGACAGCCTTGATCAATGTCCAGAGTAGATGCCCGCTTCACTTTAACAGAAACTTATCAGGACATTTCTAAGCAAGCGTTCTTATTAGGCTCTTCAGAGGAGTACGCTTGCACAACATAGAAGAACTGCTCCCCCACCCCAAAAAGCATGAAAAATGTGCACATTTTGGTATGCAGAGAAAAAAGGGTGGTGCACAAATGACAGTCTGTCCAATGTGATGCTTGAACATTTGCAGGAGTTGTCAGTGGCAGTTAACTTCAGATATCACAAAAAGTGATCTGTGGGGAAAAGGTGACAGAAGCCCTCTGGTGACTGCAAAAGGGCACATGGTCACAGTGGGGCAGAATGAGTCAGTGAGAGATGTTTCAAAATGCCATCTGAACACTGGTGGGGTGGCTGTCACTGCCAGGGTGGCCCAGGCAACACTAGCCATTTCCCTGTACCCATTATGAGGTCAGGCACCTGGGTTCAGATGACACAGTAACTCATCATGGAATTAAAAAAAAAAACCCCTTACAAGCCATGACTTGGTAGGCTGGCTTGTTGTTCACAATCAAACCACCCAGCAGGAAGCATTCTACGTCTGGATAACACAGGAACCCACTATAGTTACCCAGAAAAAAAGTTGCTATCTCATGCAAAGACAGCCACTGTTTGCTGCAGTTCTACTTTTCAGGCTCCTGTGTCTTCCTCCTTCCTCAGCACATAGTTCCGCCTGCTGTTAAACACTGTGAATTGTCTTCAAAGTCCCCCAATTAGCTGCTTTTTGCCTCAGTTGCCTGACTCTTCTTCTCTTTCCCTCAAGTTTGAAGAACCTGGGTCCTTTAGGCAAAAGAACAGAGGAGCCTATTCTATACCCTTCCTTTAACCTTTTTAACTTCCAGAATCACTCAGACTTGACTTCTATTCAGCCTGAGAGGTTTTTTTCTTCCCTCACAGGAAACAGATCACACTCTTAATATCCATCATACCAGTCCAGCCAGTGTTAGAGCCTTCATTATCAGCATAGGCTTTAAATGAAACCTATTGTTATGTTAACCATCTCAGTAAATCAGATTATGTAAAAAGCAAGTCAATTTTGGAACAAGGCCAGACAAACACAGGCAAAACCAGTTGAGGCTAAATATTTTGCTCTGGAAAACAGGAACTTACAGGTGGTAAGTCAAGGAGAAGTAAGTCAAGGAGAGAAGGAAGGCGTTAAAGTTTCTCAAATTGAACAAATATGAAAAGCAGCATATAAATTAGTAAGTTAAAACTGCCTAAGTTTATGAACATCATATGTTAGCAGGGCTTTGGACTTTATTTTAGAAATTAAGTCTAAATCTCTCACTGAATGTACCATAACACACTAGAATTCTACCAACAAACAATAGCATCAGCTAATGGAAGTAGTTTGTTTTCCAAGCATAGTAGTGGATGTTCAGCAGAGTTAGGGAATGGAAGCAGGAATAGCAAGAAACTTGGGGTGTTATTTAACTTCAAAGCAAACTACAGAAGAATCATGATGCAAAAACATTCTGTATTACTTCTAAAAATACTGAGCCCTACAGTTTCTTACAACATGTAATATTTTGTGTTTCCTGCCACTACTATAGCCTCTGTAGGAAACTAGAGCCACTTCTTCTTTCCAATGGCTCAACTTAATCATGGATCATTGTCTTATTGGCCAAACATCAATGACATCTTCCTTGAGTTCTCCAGGACATACAATCCTTAGCTGCCTGCCATGCTCTGCGCATCATATGCAATGCAGTATGAAGAAACGACGTTTTTCCACTGCTGAAGAGTCCACCTTTCTTATCTTCTCTAAACCACAATACAATGAGAGCTCTAAAGAGAGATCTGTGTGCTGCTTACCATCCTGCTCAGAGGACCAAGAAAGAGTACTTGCCCTTGATAAGCTGATGAGTGGATCTATGGATGCCCAACAAGTATGCAGCTAGGAGAGTATAAGAGGTTTGTACACAGACGAAAGTATTGCAATGTACACTTAGTTCAAATCCTCCCTCAGCTAAGAAACTAGATAACCTTAGATAATTTAGCTTACCTAACCTATTATTTCATAAGAATGTTGCCTGAAAAATATTGCCCAGAGTTCCCCAAGAAAGATATTATTCCAAATTATGCAATTTATTAAACAGGCAAGTACTAGTACTTTTGTTTTTCCAATTTTTCCCTTTCCACCATTTTGGCCATTAATGTGTTGTCTAGTTTTCCCTCCTGATGATTTATATAACATTACTTATGTGGTTTTCAATGAATGCTCAAATCTACTTCTTACAGTCAAAATGATTGAATTTATGAGAAAATATCAGAAATCAAAAAGCATGTAAAGAACTAAAATATACACATACGCTTCAAGTTCTTGCTTCATCTTGGTGAATTCTTCCTTAGTCATTGATCCTTCGCCTTCACCAAGCTTCTGCAATTTCTCTCTTGAGGCATCGAAGTCGGGCCTGGGTGGTGCTGGTGGGATCTGTCAAATGAGTCACAGGCAGGGTGAAACAACAAGGCCACCTGCATTGGGATGGCAGCCACTATGAATGCTATTATGTACTTTTCTTGGGGAAGAACTGTACCATATAAGAGTTTCTGAGAAGGGATGAAGTAAGCAGCATCCTCTTTAGACAATCTTAACTTAGTTCTCTAGATAGTTGGACTAGAATTAAGGTTATCCCTTTCCACTGGTATGCTGATTAGTAGGAATTCAGAGAGAGGTACAAGGACTACTAAAGCAATCCTGCCCCTCCAGTGAAGGAGCAATGTTTCATTGCTTAAAAGACTGTCACAGGGAGTTATTTAGCAGTCTTAGAAGGTGTCTGATTCTACTCAGCAAAGTGCATCAGATCTGTTGCTGGGGGCCCAAGCCTCTGCCTGAGCTAGAGAATCAAGAGATGCAATCAGGCTGCTTCATATCCTAGTGGAAGAAAATACATATGTGGTGCTAAAAAATTACCATTCTAAAGTAACAGATTTTAAGGGTCAACAATCAACTTTTTAAATCAGTTACTCAGTGAAAAATAATTACCACAAGACTTTGAAACAGCTTTCACCAGTGGCTCATCTAAAGTCTATGCTGGTTTTTCTTCTCATTAGATCATTTGCCATTTCTTTATGGAGAATAAATTTTATCTTGCACTTTTAAAATAGTTAATGATACAACCTGCAGCCATTCCCTGATAGCTCACTGTCTAATTTAGGTGAAGCCATGTAAGGTACAATCCTATATATGCTTAGTCAGAAAAAAGTCCTCCAATTCCTATCCAGCATGGTTGGCTGGCTGGATTAAGTGAGTTGTATAATTTTCCCCTGTTTAATCATGCATAAAAATCAATCCTTAATCATTATTTGCTGATAGCAAAAACAGCAGCAGCAGCAGCATCATATTCAGGGACATTGTTCTATCTAAGTAGTCAGAACTGAAATACTGCCATTCAAAATTTCTGGACAAAAAATAGTGGAAAGATTGATACAGTTAAGTGGAAAACTGCTGTAAGGAATATACTGAATAATTTCAAGCATGTGGGTTTTTATAATTACACAGAAGAATTTCATGAGCCAGAAAGCAAAACAGTGCTACCTTTCAACAGGAAGCATGGGATATCAGCAATTTCTACAGTCATATCCTCTAAACTTATTCATTTATTGAGCATATTTTTACACTACCCATCAATTCAGAGGCTCCCTGGGTGGTTTATAAAATCAAAATACAGTCATATAAAACAATAATTATAAAATAACCATAAATGCAATAATACATTACAATATTACATTATTTTATTTATTTACCCATTCAAGCTTTTATAGACTGTCACGGTAGCCACATGGATCTCAGGACAGCTTATAGCCACCAAGCACAATCAATCTTTGAGATAGAGTATAAATATTAAAAAGGGAATAATTAACTATTAAAATATTGGAAAAATAAAAAAGGATTTCACCTGGCACCAGAAAGAACAAAGAGTGGGCACCAGGTGCACCCCTTTGGAAAACTGATTCCACAGATGAGGTGCAACAACTGTGAAGGCCCTTCCCCTAGTAGCTACCCTCCTTGCTTCCTTTGGAGGGGGCTCTTTGAGAAGGACCTCCAGTGATAATACCTCTTTCCAAAATAAGCACTTACAATATAGCCTGCATAGTCTTCATTCTCAACAAAGGAATCATGAAGCCAGATGAACTCTTCATGTTGTCGGACAACTGAAAATTCATTTTGCTTAAAATTTGGTAAAGAGCTCTGCAAAACAATAGGTGGAGGAATGAACTAATAAATAAATGTGATTGAAACTGTATTACTTAGTTTTAATATTAAAATTTTAAAAACATTAATTATATGAAATATAAAATATAATTAATGCCCCTGCCACAACCAACCAACCAACAGTATTAAGAAAATACACACACACACACACACACACACACACACACACCCCCCCCTTAGATGTATGATTAGACTTGGATAAAAAGCTATTATCTTACTTTTGATATGCTCTAAGGGAAAATACAAGCAAACAGCACAAACTAGTTTTACCTTTGTATGAACAGTAAATTTGACTTTGTCTCTTTCACTAAGGGCATCTGAAATGTCCACTTGCAAGGCAGCATCAGTCTGCAGATCTACAGTAACCGCTCTAAGCTAAAGGAAAAATAAACTTTTTTATTAAAAGCCAAGCAAGTATTGACAAAAGTCTAGCTTATACTTTTGCATATATGCTTCAACTTTCAGCAAGACAATTTTATAACATGCAAAGATTGTTTTATTCTGCCAATATTTTAATTGTTAAACTGGTTTTAATGGTATTTTAACAGAAGGGGATATGTCTTCCATGAAATCTGGCGTTATGGTGGATACATTTTTATTGTTTTTAGTGACTGTGATGTTTTCACTTTTTTTATATTGTTCTTATTGTTGTAACCTGTCCAGGGAGCTGTGTAGCTAATAGGGCGGGTTAGAAATCTAGTAAGCAAGCAAGCAAGCAAGCAAGCAAGCAAATAAGACACTATACATCAGAGGTAATTAAAATTTTTTAATTTAAATTTAATTTAATTTATAAAAAATCAACCATTTATTGGCTTTTGTAAGCCAATAAAATAAAATACAATAATATTAAATACTATTATGAAGGCTGTCTAAAGTCCTGCTTAATCATGGAGGTGATCACACAAACAACTTGCTATTCTGAACTCCAGCTGGTTCAGTGTTTTTTGTAAAGACTAAATTCACACATTGGCCTTGGTAACCATTGTTTTGCAGATCAACATGCTGTGCCTTATAATGCACATACCAAGAACACTTTTAAATCAGGAAACTATCCATTGGATAGTCAATATGGGTGGGTTTTGCTTCTCTCCTAGTGCCAGTCATTAGTTATAGTAGTATCCTTGCCCTACTCTCCACTTCAAAATCGCCCTCTTGCCCTACTCATAAAAATACCAGTCACCAACATCACTGATTACCCACAGACAAGAACACTCAATTCACACACCTAAAGCTATCAGATGAAAATAAACAAACCCTTCACATTATCATAATCATTGATGGTTAAGATCCATTGCTTGTTAAGTTTCCATGAGAGCAGTTCAGGCTGGTTGGTGAGATTTAAGTTCCCATACTATGTAAGAAAGGTTCAAAAAGAAACATTAAACACAATATCTTAACTGGTGCCATCAAACATTTCTTATTCTTTATTCTTCTGCTCTTGAAAAAACAACACTGGAAGAGTATTAATTCCCAACAGCCTTCTAGTATAGAAACAGATTCAGCTGCTTCAATTGGTATCTCCTTGCACACACAACTGTACATGTAATTGCACCTTACTGCGGTAATAGTTCTACCTAGGGAGCTTTACACAGAAAGGTCCAAACCTTTCACAAAACAGGAAGACCAGGTGGGACAAATGTGGGGAAGGAAGGAAGGAAGGAAGGAAGGAAGGAAGGAAGGAAGGAAGGATGGAATTTATTTATTTATTGAAAACATTTCTATGCCGCCTCCATTGCAACAAAGCCTCGGGGCGGCTCACAAAGAATACATAAATACATACATAAATAATAACAATTAAAAAAAAACACTTAAAAACCCTCAGTGCATTCTCGGCTAAAAGTTTTAAAATCCTAATTCATTCAATAATTTAACAATTAAAGTAAGATTTAAATAAAAAGGTCTTAGCCTGGCGCCAAAAAACAAATAACGACGGCGCCAGGTGGAACTCGCTGGGGAGCGCATTCCATAGGTGGGGTGCCACCGCAGAGAAAGCCCTCCTCCGGGTACTCACCCTCCTAAAATCATTCACAGAGGGTTCCCGGAGAAGGGCATCCGTTGCTGATCTCAAGGGGCAGGAGGGCATATATGGGCACAAGCGTTTCTTTAGATATCCAGGTCCCAAGACGTTTAGGGCTTTATAGGTCATAACCAACACCTTGAATTGGGCCCGGACTTCAATAGGGAGACAGTGGAGCTGACGGAGAACTGGGGTTATATGAGAACAATGCCCAGTCCCCATCAGCAACCTGACAGCTCTATTCTGCACCAACTGAAGTATCCAGACCGTCTTCAAGGGTAGCCCCACACAGAGCGCGTTGCAGAAATCTAATCGGGAAGTTACCAGCACGTGTGTCACTGTTGCCAGGCAGTCGTTCTCCAGGAAGGGATGCAGCTGATGTATCAGCCGAAGCTGAAGGAAGGTGCTCCTCGCCACGGCCGTCACCTGAGTTTCTAGAGACAGCTCAGGGTCGAGGAGCATTCCCAAGCTGCGGACCTTGTCCCTCAGAGGGAGTGCAACCCCATTTAGGACAAGGCCCAAGTCCCCCATCCCGAGGCCCGACCCACCCACCAACAGGACCTCCATCTTGTCTGGATTGAGCTTCAGTTTATTGGCCCTCATCAGGCCCATTACCTTGGCCAGGCACCGGTTCAGCACAGCCACTGCCTCACCTGGATTGGTGGAAAACGAGAGGTAGAGCTGGGTATCATCAGCATACTGATGATTCCGCAGCCCACACCTCCTGATGACCTCTCCCAGCGGTTTCATGTAGATGTTAAATAGCAAAGGGGATAAAATGGACCCCTGCGGAACTCCATGGCATAACTGCCATGGCGCAGAGCCATATTCCCCCGCACCACCTTCTGAAATCGGCCATTGAGATAGGAGCGGAACCACTGCCATGCAGTGCCTCCAACTCCCAATCCCGCTAGCCTATTCAGAAGGATACCATGGTCGATGGTATCGAAAGCCACTGAGAGGTCCAGGAGAACTAACAGGGACACACTCCCCCGTCTCGCTCCCTGCACAGGTCATCGTACAGGGCGACCAAGGCAGATTCAGTGCCATACCCGGGTCTGAAGCTGGACTGAAATGGGTCCAGATAATCAGTTTCATCCAAGAGTGCTTGGAGTTGTCCCGCTACCACCCGCTCTAGCACCTTACTCAGGAACGGGATGTTGGCCACCGGTCTATAATTGGCGGCCACCTCTGGATCCAGGGATGCCTTCTTTAGGACTGGCTGGACTACCGCCTCCTTTAAAGGGGCAAGTACCCGTCCGTCTCTTAAAGCGGCGTTGACCACCTCCAGGATCCAGGTCCCAATTCCGTCCTTGGCTTTCTTAAGTAGCCAAGATGGGCATGGGTCTAGTAAGCAAGTGGCAGGACGTATTTGTCCAAGCACCTTGTCCACATCATCAGGCTGCAACAACTGAAATTCATCCATTAATTGTGGACTCGACGGCGTCAATGGTGTCTCCCCAGTAGAATCTGATTCAATAGCAGAGTCAAGCTCGTGGCGAATCTGAGCGATTTTCTCCCTGAAATGCTTGGCAAAGTCGTCACAGCGGGCCTTCGAGGGTGGCACACGATCTTTCTTCGGGCCCGGATGTATCAGCCCCTGCACCACCCAAAAAAGCTCCACTGGACGGCATTGTGAGAAAGAAATGGAAACGGAGAAGAATTTCTTCTTCGCCATCCTCACTGCCACAGCATAGGCCCAATAATGGGCTCTTAAGTGTGTTCGGTCAGAATCACCCCGTGATCTCCTCCACCTACGCTCTAGACATCTCCCAACCTGCTTCATCACCCGTAATTCAGGTGTATACCAAGGAGATGAATGGGCTCTGCCAGGTGGGAGAGGAAGCTTGGGAGCGATCATGTCAATAGCCCTGGTCATCTCCTCATTCCACAGTTCAACCAGGGCACTGACAGGATCACCAGCCTTGTCAACCGGAAAATCCCCCACAGCTTCCAGGAATCCATCAGGATCCATCCGGATTTGGGGGCAGACCAATATAATCGGGTCCGCACCCTTGCAGAGGGAAAGGCCACTCTCGAGCTCAAACCTTATGAGGAAGTGATCTGACCATGACAAGGGCGTCAAGCTTAAATTCCTCACCCTCGGATCACCCTCTTCCTGCCCCGTCAAGAAAACCAGGTCCAGAGTGTGTCCACGTTCATGGGTCGGGCCAATGACGTGTTGAGAGAGCCCCATGGCCGCCATGGAGGACATGACAAGCATCCTTTCTGCATTCCATCTATTTTATACATATCCATGAGAATCTTGTGAAAGGGAGATTGCCCTCATTTTTCCTAAAGCAGGATTCAGCCATATGCACCCCACTGGACTTTTTATTTTTTATTTTTGGCATTCTCCACATTGCCAAATATGCCTCTGAAATTCAGCTGCAACAAAAAAGCCATAATTCTGCTAAACAGGGTGTGTGGGAATGATGCACCATGTTTTAAACTGAAATTGCACTCCCCAGTGGCTTCAAGTAACAGAACTGTGCTTTAAAGCAAGGCATGTGTCTCCACATAATCTTATTTAAAATCAAGCTTTATCTGCCAGCACTGAATTTCAATGGGTCATTTAGCAGCAGCAGTTCTGGTGAGGATACAGCCCCATGGAGCTCCAGAAAAAAACTGCCCCCAGACTAATGGTTATTACCCATAGGTCTAAAGCATGGGTCCTCAAGCTACAGCCTGCGGGCTGGATCCGGCCTGCCTCAGAGGTTTTGGACTCACTCGGAGAAAACAATTTCCGTGTGAGCAAGCCGCTGCCTTGCCCCATGCGACCTGTCTCCCCCTGCGCCCACACGCCTGCACCCATGTGCCCACGCCCCCTCACCAGCCCATGCCCCCCGCAGGCACCTTTCAACTGGCCCCCTGTTGAAAAAGTTTGAGGACCCCTGGTCTAAAGAATCCCACAGCAGCTTCAAGCACATGCAAAACACACACTTTTTGTTATATTTATTAAATTTTTACCTCAGCAGTTCCAAACAGATATCATAAAAGTTTGGATTTTTTACTACAGGTTTTTCTTATAGGGTTTTTGTTTATAGTTTTGTTTTGTCTTACTATTAACTAAGAATATTATTTTTCAGCTTCCCTAAGCCAAGTTATAGAACTATTTGAGTGTGCTTCTCTGTTCCAAATATATGACCATACAAGGAGCTCTATATTATCTTGCAGAGGTCCCATACATCTTCTTGCTGAATATATCAAATAGTCAAATATATTCAAATATGTACCAAACATTCAAATATCAAATATCTGTTGTATTTATACTGTGGTGGCCTGTGGCTTCAAACGATAAAAATTTCTGCATTTAAAAAACAAAAGCTAGTTAAGAAATAAAACTAGCACAAAATATTCCATACTTTGCAGTCATGGTCCAGGGATGCACAAATCACTTCCAACAGCCATTTTTACATTTTTAATAGCTCAAGCAAGCCACATTGCTACAGTAACCTTAGAATTACACAGGGATCTTTGATACCAAAAAGATCCAAAGCTCAGGAAGATGCACATATTTGCATTTTAATATGTGCATAATTAGAAAAACTGATTTCTAGGCTATTTAGCCTCTTACTTGCCTTCAGAACAGAACTCTGTCCAAAATTGTTATTGCTTAAAACTTACACTCCATGCACCCACATTTTTCCTTGGTCATTCAGTCCAAATCCAGGGAAAAAAAAATTGGGAAGATAAGGTGCCTATAACCAGCAAACAGTCGTATGGAACCTTAAAGTTTTACAGATTAATTGCCAACTGAACATGGCACTCTGACAAGGGAGATACAGGAACATATCATGATTAATCCATGCTCTTAGGTTGCAAACTTACACAATTACTAAGGAGTAACCCCTATTAACCATAGTGGAATTTACTTCTGAGCAAATCTCACTCCTTCCCCCAGGCCCTCATTACCAACAAGCACAAAAACAGAGCCTTTACAACTAGAGGATGTGACTTTGGTGCTCCTGGTCCCTGGACCAGGTGGAAGCAGCAGAGAATTTCTCCAAAGGTGGCTCTTTTATCACAAACACTTGATTTTGGTAGTTTCTAAGATTCTAAAACACATATTTTAATAGTGTTTGAGTTCTAATTTCTGGAAATCCTGAAATTTCTATCAAATATTGCAATATTAATTTTTAGTAACCTCATAATCATACAACTCTCTTAAAAAACTAAAATTCATAATTGGCTATCTTTACTGGGAGCTACCCAAATTCCTAATAAAGATATTTCTTGATTGTGGGTGTTGGGCTTATTTTCCTCATGAAACAGCATGGCTATCTTTTTTATTTTTTAGGGGTTTTTTAAATTTCCAAAGTTATCATTCCCCAGTTCTCTCTCAGCGGCCCCAGTTGTTTTCCCACTTCACATAATTTCCAGTAGTAGCTCACCTGGGTTTTCCCATCTCTCCAATCTCTGTACCCATGACTTGGGCCGGCCCCAAGACATTTTGCTGCATGAGTCAGAGCAGCAAATGGAGCCTCCCTCACAGCCCCAGTCAAGGTATATAATACAGTGATACCTTGGCTCATGAACTTAATCTGTTCCAGGACTCTGGTCATAACCCAAATTGGTCATAAGCCAAGTCAAATTTCCCCATAAGGTTCAATGTAAATAAGGTTAATCCATTCTGTAATTTTTAAAAAAAAAAAAAATCACAAAAATTTGAAACAAAGTAACAAACAACAAAGTAACAAACTACAGTAGAGAACACTAACCTAGGTGGGAGGGAGGGAGGGTATTGTTTGGAGGGAGAGTCCAAACCATAATCGTGCAATAGCGATCGTGCTGGGGGGGCGTGGGGAGATGGGTGTGATTGCAAGTGTGCTTGTGCGGGGGGAGGCAGGCGTGATCGTGCAGGGGAGGGGAAGACAGGTGTGATTGTGGTTGCCATCCAATGCGGAGTTCGTGAACTGAGGCAATTTTTCTCTGAAATTTCTGTTTGCAACCCGATTTGGTCATGAACTGAGGCATTCATGAGCCGAGGCACCATTGTATTACTCAAAGCTGCTCAAGTTGTTTTGGACCCTGAGGCAGGAACTTGCAAGCGCCTCTCCACACTCTCCTGGCAATGAAAATACAATAACTGATAAATTTAATAATGAATGATGTACTGCTTTTTCATGAAGTACCCAATCAGCTGTGAGAGGCAACTATTTCAGGATCTAAAGTGTGTGTGCAAACACACATGCATATGCACATGTCTTTAAAGGGCCCATTGCCATAGGAAGCCTCTATCTGCAAAAAGGGGTCTATGACTAGAAGATAGGACATCCAATTATGAGGGAAAAAACCCTCAAGCAGATAGAATCAAGAAAGCAGGAGGGTAAGTATATATGATAAGAAGCCAGATAATACAAGGTAATCAGATGCAACAGGATCATCAGGTCCCTGTGCCTTTACCATAAATCTCTCCTAACATTCTTTTAATCCTCCCTTGTCTATTCCATAGTCTGTTTTCTTCTATTAAATAGCACTGTTCTGCTAACTTCCTTTTTCTATGCACTCTAAAATGCTTTTGACTCTTTACTGCCCCCACAACTCTTACATTTCCCAATTCCTCTGCACCACTATCTATTCTTTTCCCTTTTCTTCCCCTATCAGTCTATTTGCTATTTTTGTCTTCTTATTGCTACCCCTTCAAGACTTTTGCAGCACAAAGCTTTCACTGTTCTGGTAACATCAAAGGTATCTCAGATGCTGCATGGGTGAATAGGGTTTTGAGGCAAATAACAACTGTAATGCAAAGCTTTTTCCCCACTGCACCCCTACTTACAAGCACTAATCCCCCTGCCTATATTACAATAGCAGTTCAAGAGCTATTGTAATATTACTTATACCTGTCCTGCCAGTGTAACACAAGAAGTCCTAACCTTTCTGAGAGGTTGCAGCACCCAAACATACCAGCACTGGCTTCCTCAGAAACTAAAGCAACACTGGTATAGTTAACTGCCATTGCATGGGTTGCTTCCATTTGGCCTGTCATATTACTCTGACAGTATAGGACAACTTCACTAGATTGGCTTATATCATCAACAAACGACATGGGGGAAAAGCTGTAGATAATGGGTACTAGTTTCATGAATACAATCTTAGTCAGGAAGGGGACTGCAGTCAGCTCATGAGCCTTATGATAGTAACCTTTACCCTTGAAAAACTGAAGAAAAAGGTAAACAATTGTTTAAAAACATAGGATTGCTTTTATTCTTGAAACAGAACTGTTATCCAAGTGCATTAATACTACAGATCAGGGTAGACTGAATTAAAATATTATTTAAATCAGCAAGAAAAAGGGTCAGTTTATAGTGTTGATGTTTACAACCTGACCAAGCATCCTCTTTGCATATTTTGTATATATTTTGCACGCTCTTTTTCATCTAACTATTTCCCTAGGGTGTTTCTTATGGTGAACGCCTATGACGGCTTGGGAACACAAGAACTTGTGTCACAAATAATTTATTCTTGTCTTTTCTTCCCTGGTGTTGCTTTTTTCCTGCTTCATTTTTCCCCAGCCTCCACAAAAACAAGGAACCACACAAAATGAAAAGCTGACATTGGACAGACAAGAACAATTTATTTTCATTAAGTGAGAATAATGCTTATATTTGACAGGTAGTGTGTAGTCCTATCTGAGAAATAGTCAAATAAGCCCTTAATTTTCATAGAAAAGCCTCTTTCAACTCATTATATCTGACAGAAGATATTTCAGTTTTAAAACTCACAAATAAAGACTGGATGTTAATTTGTTTACTAGACTTTTAGCCACCCTGTTCCAAATAGGAGTTATTGCCAAGTAAAATTCTCTTGGCAACTATGAGCACAGATTTCCTACATTTTAATTTCCCAGACTTTCACCTTCCTTTAGAAACAGTGCAAGACTTAACTTAAACATGCTTTAACTAATACTTCAAGTTCCTTTTCCTTCTGAAATCAATAGTCAAATGTACATGAAAGCTCCAGACACTTGTACTAGTCTTGTGTGTATGTGTTTTTTAAAGTCCATATGACATGGCATTTTATAATATATAGTGTTTCTTTTCTGACAAACTAATTTCTAAGGGTTTCTTTCTGGTTGGCTAAATTCAGTCCTAACATCTATATTCTCATTCCCATGGAACATCTGATTATATAACAAAAAGTTAAAAAATTACCAGCATTATCAGAAAAAGTGCATTTTAATGGCAGTGTTGTTAGCTAAGAGGATAAATATCCAGCATTAACCAGGTACTATATACTGTTGTACCTGGAAGTCTAAAACAAAGGTTCTTAAATGTTGCCCCAGATCCCAAAATCAGGGGTGGTGAAAATCTTATAAATAGGAAGTATCATCCTATTGTTACTACTACTGCTATTATTATAGTTATTATGCTACATTTATACCCCACTTTTTCTATCATGAAAGGAACCCAAGGTGACTTAGATGATCCCACTCCTGTCCATTTTATCCTCACAGCAAGCCTCTGAGGAAGGGTAAGCTGAGACTCAGTGATTGGTCCAAAGCCTCCCGGTGAGCTTCATGGCTGATCAGTGACTAGAACCCAAATCTTCTGGGTCTCCATCCAACACTCCAACCACTATACCACACCTTGAAGAATGTTAATCTGTCTTCAAGGGGCACTTAAAGATGACCAATCCCATGAAATTCTTCTACTAACAGCACTGCTTGCATCAGCAGAAAGGGGAGGAGAAAGTCTGCTTATGTGACACCGGATTCCATCCAACATTTGTGCAAGCACTGTAAAATACCGAAGTGAACAGCATTAAAAACTTAAGTAATGTTCTCTGTATCATCTAATTTGTATCACTTAACACTGGAGCATCCAATGAGCTGTTCATGAGCACCTAAATGCAGAATTCAACAGGGCACTTATGCCTTTGCCAATTTCATCTTGAATTTTCAATTTCCACCTGGCTATGGAATGCGTTCCCCAGAGAGGTCTGCCTGGTGCCAATTTGGTATTCTCTTCAGTGCCAGGCTAAAGCCTTTTTATTTGCCCATTATTTTAAGGTTGATTAAGTTTTAATGTGGGATGGGTTTTTTGGACTTATTGGATGCTGTGCTTCATTTTATTCTGTTTTTATTGTGGGCTGTCCCAAGACTGTAGTAGTTGGACGGTATATAAAAGATTTGAATGAACAGATTACTTTCTACAAACCAATTCTGCTGTGCAAGTGGGACTCACTGCTTATACAAGGGAGATTTAGCACTTTCTAGAAGTCCCAAATGCTTGTTTCTGGAATGAGGAAGTTTAATGGAACTACCTTAAGTGAGTTCCACTGACATACCTTCTTCCAGAAACAAGTGCTTTCACTCATTTTGGGTTTCTCCAGAAAGGCTTAATTTCCTTTCATGTAACTGGTGGACACCACTTGCAGAAAGGAATCAGGACACTACCTAGGGGTGTAACCACCCTATTGGATACTACCCAAGACACTTGGCACCTGCAGTGCTTTATTTTACTTTTTAGAATTGTTCATATTAATTCATTTGTTTTAACTGAGATGCCAGTATGCTGCTAAACGAAGTTTCAACCTCCAAAATCATATTTGTTTCCAAGAATGCCTCTGGGTCCCATGTAGCCCCCAAAGGAACCCTTAGAAAATAAAAATGGTGAATGACTGTGGCCCAGCACTTCTTATCTAAATACCTAGAAAAAATAAAAGTTATACTGGGGTTATTAGGAAGTATCCCATATAGTTAAAAAAGGAGGGTGCGTGCACCCATAGTGATTCAGGTGTCCAACAGCTAAAAGACATGCAAAGCTTCTGAACCAGAATTTCAACTTAAATCAGAGAAAAGACTATCTTGAACTCTTTAGCCTTTCTTTCACTTACAAGTACAAAAACATTAGGATGTGCAGTAAGGAAATTTGTGATCCCCCCCCACCCCCCACAGCACAGTTCCACACTACTGTTTCAGCTACATAAACAATGCTAAGCTTATGTAGTTCCTTTTAATTTTTACCACTAAATCCTGAGGTCATGATGTTTCAAAGAGCAGACAACACGATGCAAAACAGATGCAAGCCTTCTGTTCTCATAGATCTAGTGATGTGGTATTCATAGCAATATGAGTACAACTACAGTTTGCAAGATACAGTTACCAAGCTTTTTACCAGCTTCTCCACTATTAGTAGTTAAATCTCCAAACATTAGTAGGTAGTAATCCTGATCGCCATACCAGGAAAAGCTTTACCAACTCTCTACAGATTATGTTGCTGTTAAGGTCTCAGCAGCGTACCACCACATATAATGCTGATCAGTTGGCAACTCTTGTACTCCTATTAGCTAGGAAAAATACCCAATATTTTCTCTTTCTTTCTCTCACATACATGTATTTAAAAAGATAACAGATAATAAAGTACTCTGAATTAGTGTTAATTTTCAGAAACTTGATACTATACTTTGAAGATAAACCCTTATTTTTCTAACTCAAACAACAAATCTATGAACAGTAAGGAAACATTCTATCACATATCCTGATCATCTCAAACTTTTATTACAACTTACAAACTCACTGATTTGTTATCACATAACCTAGATTATAATTCACTTTGATGTCTGAAGTGTTACCTGAAATGGCAGTAATGAGCTTGCATAAACAAACACAAAGGTACATAAAAAAGAAATAAGGTGGAGGGGATTTCAGGCTAATTACCTGAAATAGTTAACAATATATTCTATAAGTATACTCCATGGTTTTTCTTTAAACTGTTAATAATCTTTAAGTGAAGCACTTTTTAATGCTGGAAAGGAAGCTGAAAATTGAAGAATCTCAGTGACCATTAAGAAGTAAGACTACTAAGTAATGCAATCTCCCTAAATTGCCAGAGATGGATATCTCTTCAAAAGAAACTCAACAGATGGCCTACAAATATAACTTGGAGGGATAAGCTAGAAATCAAAGTGAGGACTAGAGAAATCCAAATTGGAAAAGAAAGCAGGGAGGCCAGGAAGAAATAAAATTATGCAAACCTATCAATAATGTTAGGTTTTTTTTTAAAGAATGACAGAACAGCAGCATTTCTATTGTCTTACATTTTTCACTTTTTCCATCAGTATTATCAGAAATGATAATCTGGATTTATAACACTTGGCTATTCCAAATGAGCATGTGCTCGTATTGAAATAATGTAAGCATGATAATTGGAACAAAGAAATGGGGTGGAAGTTTACAACCAAAATAAGTTACAGGCTGGTAAATATAAAATTGCAAATTCCACAGATCTGCTTGATTAGAACAAACACAGCCTGCAACAGTGCTCACAAGAGAGTTCTTTAAAAAGCCACAGAGTAAGACAGTTTCATTTATGAAGCAATTACATTTGCTACTTTTGTTGAGTATGTTAATTACTATTAAAACTTGAGAAATCATAGGTTTCTTAGCCCAGACTGTATGTTTAGAGAAAGAAAATAATTTGTAACAACACTAGTAGCTTTCCTATTAAATTTCATCTGATTATGTTAACCATTCTAATTCATCCAAAATCTACAGATATCTGGCAAATATCTTTTAGGACTAGCAAAAATGCCAAGAAGATTGTACAAGCTTTCAAATTCTCCAGAAGAAGGGGTTAGAGATTCTGGGCTTTTGTGTGTGTGTCCCCGTTTTTTTGTTTTGTTTTTTTTGCCTAGGTTCTAGAGAACTCAAGGGCATGCACAATTTTGTGCAGCATGTTGGCCTGCTCCTATTAAAGGTTTTGCCCAACTATAGGGTTTGGATTTTTTTAATGAATCAGCACAGCCATTCACAAGAAGTTTGAACAGCTGTGTAAATCTGCTGTGTAGCCCAAACCACTTAAGCAGAAGTTACTGGTTAAATAAACCAATAGTGCAACGTTAACTATCCAAGAAATGCCTGTAACACTGCAGACTCATCACTCTGAACCAGTGTATATCATCAGTTAATTCATAGAAAGGTCTCATATGGACTCAGCCAGCTACATGCACTGCCAGAATTTCAAAGTAATTCCAGTGACTAACAAGTGAAAACTTGGTTCACTCAGCTGGGGAAAGTTCTCTTAAAAGTTAACTATGTCCATAAAACACCCATTTAATTAACTAAACATGCAACACTATGCATGTTTGGACAGAAAAAGTCCTTCAGCTTTCCAGCATGCCCCACCCAGCCATGCTGTGTGATGTTCAAGCCAGTAAAAGAGGGGGAAGACAATTTCCACCAACTCCCCCTTCCCACTGCAACCCTAAAAATCTATTCCAGCAGCTGGAGGATCCTCAGTGTAGGAATGGCTGGAGGGGGAGATTAGTGAAAGTCGCTTTCCCTTTTTTCTTACATAGCTTCCAATAGATTGTTTCTTATGGTATAGAATAGTCTGTCTCAACTTAACTGGTTTATTGTTTTGTTACTGTTATTACTATCTTAGCTTCCATAGTTGCATAGTTTGATGTTTCTTCCTCAAAAACTACTTATCATAATTTTCTGACAAGTTATGTACAACCCGACTCTCTAAAACACTTCACCATCACTCTATTATTGTCTATACAGTTTCTTCAATGCACACAGCACACTTCCTTTACCTTTGAGAAAAGAAGTATTGTATAATGGTTACAGTGCTGGACCTAAGCTGGAAAGAATGAGGTTATTATTTATTAGAGTTATATCCCACTTTTTTCCTTCCAAGAAACTCAAGCTGGCTCAACATAATTCTCCTCCTCTCAATCTTATCCCCACAACAACCACCCTAAGAGGTAGATTGGGCTGAGACTGGCCCCATGAAGTCACTCATGAATTTCATGGCCAAGTGGGGACTGGAACCCAGATCTCCCAAATCCCAGCCCAGCACTCTTAACCATTACACCACAATGGTTCCACACAGGTTCACATCTGGGCTGAAGAGAATGGACTTGGGCCAGTTACCATTTGTCAGCCACTCTAAGAATAAAATGGGATGGAAGAGCGACAAACCCAGTTTGCAACCTTGAGCTTGTATCAATAAATCAATTGCTTTCTAGCCAAAAGGTACTAGGTAATGCATTCAAATACCTCAAAGATACATTTAGTATTTTGGGTTATGTATGCCACCCTTCAAAAACAAAAGAATCAGCAGGATATTAAGAAGCCATGCAAAACATACCAAACCAACCTACCACGTATCAGTTTAAAGCAATTCATCAAAAAATAGCATAACCGCTGACTGTGTCAGGAGCTCAAGCAATATGTAAATACAGTCAAACCTACAGTTCAGCTAATGGGGATTACCCACTGCAGTGGGTGTACATAAAATAAATATCTATAAATCGAAGAGAAGTTATCAGGAATAGCCACAATCAAAAACCCAGGATAATGCTGCACTCCGACCACCAGAGCCAACCCGGAGCTTGTAAACGAATGAGGGGTGGAAGCAAATTGCAAAGAGCGTGATCCTTGACTGCCTGAGTGGTGCGAAACCCTTGAAGAGACGCCGACGCGTCCCCCCGGTGACCAGCCTTCCCCACCCACCATCTTCGGACGAGGGGCTGGAAACGAGCCCACAGACATCCCTCAGCCACCCTCACCCCAGAACGAGACCAGCAAGGGTTGCGGGAAAGGGATGGAGGGAAGAAGCTCTCCTCAGCTGAGGGCGAATACACTTACACCTCGGTCCTCCTCGGAAAGGAAATCTGGGCCGTCGTCCGAGCCTTCCTGCTCCAGGAAAGGGCGGGGGCAGGAATGAGAGAGACAGAGGAAGCCATCCACCGAAGAAAGAGAGAACAAAGCGCGCAGGTTAGTGAGACGACCCCAGACGCGGCCTCACCCGTCGCCCCTTCCCCTCAAGCCGAGCGCCTCACGGCGGCAACAGCAGCTCCCTTAGGAACCTACCATCATGGCTGCTCCCAGCCCTTGCTCCGTTCCCTCAGCGAATGGAGGCCTAGCCCTCCAGGCAGCCCAGACCGAGGGGGCGGGGTTAAGGCGGGGACAGGGGGCGGTGGCTGCGGCGGGATCGAGCCGCGCTGAGCTTGCGCTCGCCGACGCTCCTGCGCACGGCCGCGGCTGCCGAGTTTTCCGTGGGCCAGCGACGGGACTTTAAGTCGCGGGGGAGCGGCAGATGAGGTCCGTGAGGGCTACCCTCATAGCAGGCCAAGAGTAGCCGGCAAAGCAGACGGCTGAGGGAAAAACTGTCTCGTGAATGTAAATTATCTCTAAATAAATTCCTGGGATGGTGCAGAATGCAGCCGCTCTGGGTCAACAGTCTGTACCAGTGCTGCAGCACGCCGGCGTGTCAGACTAAAGAAACCGACCATTGCAGGTTATGCTTGTAAGGTAAGGGAAGGTGAGGCTCTCAAGTAACGTACCTTGCCCCTCCATGCTCCATTGGTGAATGCCTCTAGTTATCTGAGGGAAACGCACTTTTTACACACCAGTTATAACCGAATCATAAAGGGGAAATGGAAAGCTGTAATTCTACAGGCACAATCTTATGCACGTTTAGACACAAACATTTGGGGCATGCTGG